>NC_056732.1:161038284-161338284 GCF_019279795.1 Protopterus annectens | reverse complement strand
TAACAGTTTGCTTATTCTAAGCAGGATGTAAATTAATTTGTGCAGATGTTTCCATGCAAGATCCATATTTCTTTTGACTTTACTACCTTCCTTGGAATTAAATAAATCCATTTCCAAGTTTTCTTCTCTCAGTATACCTAACCTGACATACGTCTACCCAAGCATCCCTGAATTATTTTACTATTTTTCTTTAATTTATAACCAGAAATTGCCCCAAATCTACCCAGGAGTTCAAACAATTTTCCTATATCCTCTCTTGGTTTGGTTAATGCTAGAATAATGTTGTATACGAACATTACTATCTTAAGCTGATCACTGCTGTATCGGTAACTATGCAGCTTTGTTTGCCTCACTGCAGTAGCCAGGGGTTCCAGCTATAAAGCAAAAAGCAGGGGTGGAGGTAGGAGACAGCAGACATATTGCCTTGGTTGTACCCTTTATGTTTGTAGGGTTCGAAACAGATGATGCAAATTTTTCACCATAGGTGTTATGCCACCATATCAGCCTGTCCAAGAGCTGAATAAATGCACGTGGGATTCCCAACTTCCTTAGAGCTCTAAGTCCATTTCATTCCACTGAACATTTTTCCCATGTCTAATGAGATTAATGCTCTTCTGACATTCTTGTGTTACAATCAGTTCATATGGAAGGAAGAAATACATGTGAACATTGGTCCAGATCAGCCAAAACTGGGATCAACTTTGCACCCATAATTCCCATAAAAATCTTAAAATCATTTAAGAATGTAATTGGCCTATACTAAAGTCCAGGTTCTTACCTTCTTTAAGGCTCACCATAATAATACCTTCCTATCAGGATACAGTTGCCCTTCCGGTCTTGAGTAACTTGTTCATTAGCCCATGCCATAACTCTACAATCTTCTCCTGTGCAAATTTCCGAACCTCAATGGATACCCCCCATCTGATCCTGGTGGTTTATTAGCAGCCCATTTTATCATGTCATTTCCAATCCCTTCTTGCTCCATTTCTTTAATCAAAGAGGCTGTCCACTCCTCCTCTAGCCCAGATAAGTGCAGCCCCTCCAAAAAGTCATAAGCTTGACTCTCTATACTAATTTCTTCACACTCACTTGTATAGAGACCTCTAAAACACTCCTTGAAAATCTCCAGAATTTCCAGCAGTGCTCTTGTTAAACCCATTTCACTGTGATCTTATTTAGAAAAATAAGTTCTGTCTATTCTGCAACAAGAGATCTTATAAGTTTTGGGGAAGTCATATCATGCAACTCTCTTACTGCTCTACTTAGAAATATCTATTATCACCATCTCTCCCCATCCCTACATTTTCTGCAGCAAGTTGCAAGCCTGTGGTCATTCTGTTTCTAATGTATTTTCTCCCTTTGCCTGTACAGCTTTAATTAAATTCAGCTGTTCGTGTCTTTTGGTCATTGTTTTATCTTTTCAATGTATTTATCTGTATTTCTCTTTGAAAACACCTTTCATCCTATCCTATGCCTACATCAGTCCACTCTGGATACCATCTACTACTTTCATTAACCCCCCCCCACCCTGTTCATATTTTCCTTTACATGACACACAAACTCCACTCAGGGTCTCTACTGTCATCTTGCTCTAAATTAATTGAAAGAGAAAGAACTATGACCCAAAAATATTCAAACCAAATGCAAGCTTCTGTATCAAGTCTGCATTGTCTCTCAATACAACAGTCTTGTATATTCTTGACAAGATTTTATGTTGCACTCTAATAGCAGTCTCTGACTAAACTCTGTCCCTAATTACCCATGTTCTTCTAGCATTTCTTGTAATGCCACCACCCTAGCCCCCCTCCATTTTTACCCATCTCATGATTCATTCTATTTTCCCTGGGCATTAGACTATTCATATTTCTTAAGTATGCTCAGTTCAACAGGTTTTCTAACCTCCATCCTGTTTTCTTCACAATCACCCATTGATTACAGGCATAATTATTTGCAGATAGAATTCTATCTTAATTTGTTACCTAGTTGTCCCTTCTAATATCACATGCCTTCCTTCTTATTTGATCACACCTGCCTCTCATTAGTCCTGTAATTTTTGAGGATATTTCCTCTCAACTCTATTTAAAAAATACACCAATGACTATTGTACTTTTCATCCATTTCAAAGCACATGGCTACACCAATTATAAAAAAAACTATAAACGTAAATGCTATGTAGAAGACAACCCAATAGGAGAGAACTTAGTCTCTTGCTTCCTTCACCATGAGAGACAGTGAATGGAAGGAGCTTCCACATCCTTTTATAAATACCTTTACTGAATTACCACTTAAGGTATAGGCAAACGTTCAGTTATATAAAAGGAAATAAAGCATTTTAACATGTTCCCAGGTAAAATGATTATAAATGGCATATAGTCCTTTGTATAATTATCAACAATGCAACATTACACTAAATTGCTCAATTCCTGCCTTCCCTTAAAGCTCACTCCTCTTCTAAAACATTATTCTGCATGTATTGTTTCCATTTTTTCTATGTAATTTTCTCATACACTTTTTGAAAGATCCCACTACCAGTTCTTTTACCAATGTTACAATATTCAAAAGTTAAAATACAGTTGATACAGACTTTGATTTCCATTTTCTGGCAGCCACCAGAATTAAACTTAACAAGGTCTAACTATTCATATCCTGTATCCCAGCTCGCAAAAAAAAAAAAAAATTCTTAGCTGTACCTATCTGCTCACCCAGTATTTTGGTAGAGTACATTTTAGGGAATTTTTTAAGTCTGGCAACTCATTACACTCACAACTCATGTTCCTAGTCACCCCTTTCTTCCTCACCAAACCTACATTTGTCATCTACCAGGGGAAAATTCTTTGGAGTCTGCTTTGGGTATAAAATACTTATCCCAAAATGTCCAAGCAAAAATCCTAAATCTTCTAGACTTTGTTGCATATTTGGGAGCTATGCTTATTTTCTCTCATTGTTTCATGGAGGAATTGCTTATCAGTTGTATCGTCTCAATATTTTCTAATCTCCTCAAACTCACTCTTGTAAATATCATGCAAAATTTTATATGCTCTATTAATTGCCTCTTTTTAAAAGCAGCTACTTGTTCTAGAGTAAACTGAAAACTCTTATCAAAGCAGGTGTTTGACTTGGGGATTCCCCTATTCCTTTCTCTTTGCATTTACTCTGATATCAATCCCAGATAGGGAAGGCAGTCTCGACCTTTCAGTCCAAATGTCTTATTGGCCTCTTCCAAGTGTATTACATTTCCTTCTGTAGTTATATGCTCACAATACCTTCAATTCCTTTGTCAGTTTTCTCCAGTAATTTGCAGCCCCTTCATACTGCAATCAGAGGTTCATAAACTGGTATTATCCAAAGGTAAAATCTCATTCGTCTATTCTTGCATTTGCTTAGTTCTTAAAATACTTTCTGCGCCTTTATGAATATAACATATGTAAGGCTGTTATTCTCCATAAGGATCTGCATCTAAAATCCCACTCTTTCCTTATATCTTTGAATTTCCCCCATGCTTCATCATCATCATCCCTTTCCACTCAATTACAGCTTTCTGCTTGTGTTACGTGTATGAGCCTTAACTGTGGAGCTCTAAAATATCCCTTCAAATCAGGAAATCCAACAGAACATGGAGGTTTAGGAAGAATCAACTTACCCAGTAGACTCTTGCCCTTTTCCCCGCCCACCTAAACTCCTTTCACTCTATTACTGTCCATACCTCTGTTGATAAAAATATGCCTGGCCTGTACAAAAAACTAAGGGACTACATTTTTCACTCCTTGTATCTTTGCAATCCAAAAACGAGAGCTTCCAGTTTCTCAATTGTTTGCATTATCTTTGGTTTAGTCTCTTCCCATATATCCTTGGCTCCCATAACAGAATCCTTTCTAATCCATACTTCTAATTACTTCATTTTATCATGTCCCCATAAATATGGGCATTGCTGAACTAATTAATCTGTAGGCAAATACTTTACACCTATAGACTTTGTTTTATCTTCATTAGTTTTATATTCCAAAAGACTTGAAACTTTGCCAATGTTTTTCACAACACTGAGATGTCCTTTTCTGTTTTCATCTGGTACAAAATAATTTTGTTTGCAAATAAAGCCAACTTTTTTTGATCATACCAATTACTTCCTTGAATTTCAAAGTCCCTTATTTTCTTTGCCAAGCTCTAAATATAAAACAAACAACAAAGGGGAAAGAGGATACCCCTGCCTAGTTCCTCTGTTGAGACAACTTGTCAGAGAGGAACTCTCCTACTTTCATTTATACCTCCAAATCCCTCATAAATCCACCTAACTGACATTACTGCATCAGGAATACAAATACTTCCATTACCCTACTTATAAAATCCCAGCTTACTCTCTCAAATGCTTTCACTGCATCAAGACCCACCAACAGCAGCAGTACTTTTCTTACATTCTGCTTCCTTCTGGATCATCCTTGTTCCATTCATGTTATCAAATGTTTGCCTCCCCTCCACAAAACCACATTAATTGCTATATCGACTATATTATTTATTTGTGATTTGTTTACCGGGGTGGTCTGAGTGGGTCTACAGAACCCATTTTCAGCAGAGGCCCGGAGAGAAAAGCTCCACATATAGTACAATAAAAATACAGTAAAATACAATACAATACAAATTGCATTAGAAATACTATACAAAAGAAGTTGAAAGAACAAACTATGTTACAAGATGTTACAATATATATTACACATCTAGATGATACTATAGAGTTAAAAAATATATTATAGACAATAGTCACTCTCACTATACACGATGTAGTGTCCAAAAATAGTACATAGATAGAGCAGTGTGTGTCACTGGCTGCTGTAGTACATGAAATAATAAACAAATAAACAGAATGTTAGTTTCCGTTAGGAAAATAATAGCCAGAAAGTTAGTGATGTAGACAGATAGTGAGAGAGTTAAGAACAACAGAAGCAATACAGCCTGAGCAGTAGCTTAAGGATATAGTATAGAAACAGTGGAGTTAGAAGAGCCTTAGGATCTTGCAGACTGTGAAGGACTGAAATGTGACAGAAGAGTATGATGAGGGTAGTGTGGAAGTAGAGGAAGTGCTGAGCATCAGGCAGGCTTTATGTAAGAGCAAAGCCATGTCTGTTTGAGACGAGTTTTTAAAGAGGCTTTGAAATGGGTTAGGCTAGGCCCGGACCTGGTAGCTAGAGGTAGTGAATTCCACAGCATAAAAGTATGAATACAGCGAGTGACCTGGTTTTCTTGTGGGTTTTGAGATAGCCAAGAGATTTTTGTCTTCTGATTATAGGGGTCAATTTGGTGTGCAAGGTGAGACTAGACTGGTAAGTGCAAGGCAAGCAGTAGGCTTGAAAATAAGGTTGTGCAAGGTGGATAGCTGAATAAAGGCAAGTTGGTTGCGGAGCTCAAGCCAGTTTAATTCTAGAAGTGGTTTACAGTGGTGTGTGTGATATTTAGAGTTTGTGGCAAACTTTGCAACTTTGTTGTAGCACTGTTCCATCTTGTCTATGGTAGATGTTCATACGTTAGTTAGGATAGGGGCACCATAAAGAAGGGAGGGGAAGTAAAAATGTTTTTGCAAGCGTAGTTTTGGTTGCTGCAGTAAAGAAATGTTTTGTTTCTGTATAAGAGTCCCAGTTTTTGATGAGCTTTCTTTATATTTTTCTGTATTTGGGGGTCAAATGAAAGTTTATTGTTAATAACTCCTATAAGTTTGGTTTTCCTGCACTAGATCTATGACCGTGTTGGCAGATGCAAGAATGTTAAAAAGATTAGTAACAGGGGAGGTGTTTTTGGGATGAAAGAGTACTAGTTTTGTCTTCTTTCGATTAAGAAAGAGTTGGGCATTTTTTTAGCCAGGATTTGACTGCAGTAACAGACTGCTGAGTTTTTGAAAGTAGTTCTGGTAGTGATTGAGCAGTACAGATTATGGTGGAATCATCAGTGTACTGAATGAGGGGTCCCAGGGTGGGAGGCAGTGTGAAGGTCGTTTGTGAAAATGTTGAAGTGTAGGGGGGTCCTAGGATGGAGCCTTGAGGGTTCCCAGTAGGGCTGTGGAGAAAGGGTGAGAGTTATTGGACCATTTTACTGCTTGTTTACTATCCTTGAGGTAGCTCTGAAACCATTTTACTGTGTTATGTAAGAAGCCTAAGTTAGACAGTGTGTTTAACAATAAGGGGTGAGAATGTGTCAAAGGTCTTGGAGAGATCAAGGAATACTGAGGCTGTATAGTATCCTGCACCTCTGGCCTTGTTTACAGTGTCTGTAAAAGATAACAGGGCTGTAGCTAGGTTGGAAACCATGTTGGGTTTTGGATAAAAGACTGTTTTGCAACAGATGTTGCATTACCTGCTGATGGATACCCCTCTCGAGAATTTTGGATATGGGTGACAAGATGGATATAGGACGACAATAGAACAGATCAAAAAAGTTGCCTCCTTTGCGGCTAGGGGTGATGTGAGATATGGTAGGTACTTCTGATTCAGATAAAGACCTATTTATAAGGATACTGATCGGGTAGGAGATTGAATTAGCAGCCAGTTTGAGGTAGTGTGGTGGAAGACTATCAACTGAGGTAGAGCAGGATTTTATTTATGTAGCAGTTTCTTATTGGTATCAGTAGGTATGGGCTGAAGTGAGAATGGGGCTTGTATGACATTCGGTTGAATAGGGGGGTTAGTAATGACAGGGTTAGTAGTAATTCATGGTCTGGGGTTTGTGTCTGAATAGGTTGAAGGGTGGGGGGTGCAGCATTAGGGGGTGTTAGTAGGTTGGATATTGATCTTATTAAGTGCTTGTTAAAGCTTTCAGCTATTTGTGATGGAGGGGTATCAGGTGATAAGGTGTTGTCTATATTTGTTCCAGGGTTCAGTAAAGAAGATATGGAGTGCCAAAATTTATTGGGGTTGATTTTATGTTGGAGTTGAAGCTGTGAATAATATGACTTATCTCTGTTGATTAGTTTTGTCACAGTGTTTTGAAATTAACAGTTCATTTTTGTTCTGCTTCCAGGTTATCCAGGCTAGGACCCTTTGCTTCATCACGTGTTTACATTCCATAGAGAGCCATGGAACTGAGTTCTTTTTGATTCTTTCCATACGAATGGGAATTAGGGTATTAAGTATGTGAAGGAAAGTATTATTAAAGTATAGTACAACATCATTAAGGGATAGTTGTTTAAGGGGTGCCCAGTCTACTTCATGTAGGAAATTGTTGAATTTATGCTGGCAAGAATTAGTTGAGTTCCTAACTGATTTTGCGGTGTGTTCTGAAGTTGTTGCAAGTTTGTTCTAAAGGATATGATGGCAGATCGCTGAGGGAGCTAGACAGTGTCCCGGAAGAGGGGTAATTGGCAGTGTGGGATATTAGGATCCAGTCTAGAGTGGATTGGCAGGTAAGATCTTTGCTGTATCTTGTTGGAGTATTGATAAGCTGAGAAAAAACATATAGATTTATACTATTTGTGGGGGAGATAGAAGCTATGGTTTGCCAATCTATATTTACGCCTCCTAAGATTATTGTTTCAAGGTTTACTGATTGGGATGCCCAGGACAAAATATTTTCCAACACTGGTGTAAAATGTGGTGGGATATATATTACCATTATGCAAATTATTTTTGATATGTAGAGGTTCAAAAAAGAGATTAGCACCTCAGCATTGGAAAAAGTAGGTATATTACTGGTGTAGGGTGTGATGTTGAGCCTAGAGGGATATAGAAGGGCTAATCCCTCCCCCTTTTTTTTTTTTTTTTTTTTTTAGATCTCTTCTAGTTATTACAAAGTTTGGTGGTATTATTTCAGAGTCTTTTACACCGGGGTGTAGCCACGTTTCTGTAAGGGTTAGTATATCAGATTTATTTTGATCCATCCAGGGATGCAGTGGGGCTATTTTATTACATATACTTCTAAGGTTCAGTGCAAGTATGTTTAAATCTTTGGGGTTGCTGTTGTGGTTAGGATTCGAGGGTGGGCCAGTGTTAGGATGTATGTCTCCATATTTGAGTAGGTAGGTAATGAGGAAGGAGTACCACAGGAAGTGGTTTTTTATTCCAAGGTGATGGTATTGGTGTCAAGTGTGGTTTCACAGGAGGTGAGGAGGCCAACTTGTGGCTTGAATAATATGGGAGGGCATAGGGGAAAAGCTAGGAGGAGATGCACGAGAAGCTGTGTTGTTCATTGAGGTGATGGTTGGAGCAGGTTGTTGATGTTTATTGGTGTGTGGGAGTAAGTGAGGATTTAGCTATAGTGAGGTTGAGAATTAACAGTAAAAAAGCTAGGCAGGTTAGGAGGAGCATGTCAACTGTGATAGTGGGTTTAAAAATATTAAAAGTGGTATTTGTGTGTTAGAATATAATAATCAGGTGTAAACTGAGATTATGTTGTCTTGTGATGTGTGCAGATAAAGGTAAGGATGCAAATGTTTTGACTTCAGGGTGGGCTTTGACAATGGGTTAGGTGTTTTGCCCTGTGGTTTGTTATAGGAGGGGTGGGGGAGATGTGACTGGTCAGCAGTAAAAGTATGGTGAAAAAAGAAGTTATGTCTCACCATAACGTTCCATCTAAGTTGTTTCATCTTCATTTATTCATTACTCTTGGGATTTGGTACCAACCTCGGAACCGAGCCGGCCTTTTTTCAAGCTTGCATCAGTCACAAACCTCTCTAGCTAAGATTTTACCCATCATGCCCTTCTCCCTGTTACCTTAGATCTAGTTTGCAAGTTGGAACAATGAAACCGAGGCTACCTCTGGGTCATACATGACCTAACAACTGGAAAGGAGGACAAATGAGATCCACCAGAAAACTTCAGAGGGAGAAGGCAGGTGGGCCATAATGAATAAACAAAGATGAAACAACTCAGATAGAATGTTATGGTAAGACATAACTTCTTTATCTGATGTTGTTAATCTTCGTTTATTCCTTACTCTTAGGACAGTCCCCAGCCATCTTGTTCCCTGGGCAGCCCGATGGAAGGACATTCTGGAACACCATAGGTTGCGGCTGCACAATGTCATTCAAAGATGTCCTAGCATGGAAGGCTGCAGAAGTTGACACTGATCTTGTAGAGTGGGCCTTTACTCTGCCAGGTAAAGGGATGCCATTCTTGCCATAAATGAAAATAATACAATTTCTCAACTAAGTGGCTAAAGTAACTTTAGAAACTGGACAACATAATCTGGATTCAGAAAAGGCCAAAAACAGCTGGTCAGATTTTCTATTAAATGTAGTCCTGTCCAGGTAAATATGGATTTGTCTATGTACATCCAAGGTATGCAAACAATATTCCCCTCTGTTAAAATGATTAGGGAAGAACACTGGCAAGTCAATAGTCTGATTGATAGATAACTCAAACGACCTTGGGCAAGAAGGTCAGATTGGTCCTTAATGAAACTCTGTCCTTGTGAAAGATGAGGTAGGGGGGTTTGATTGACAAAGCCTGTAATTCAGAAATACGTCTGGCAGAAGTAATAGCAACTAAGAATGTTTTCCATGACAGATACTTTAGATCACAGGTAGATGCAGGCTCAAAAGGAGTTGTCAACCCTTGAAGGACTAAGGCCAGATCCCAAGGTTGAACAGGTTCTCTGAATGGAGGCTTTAGTTGGGTTAAGCCCATCAGAAAGGTCTTACAAAGTCTGTGCGACATTAAGGAAGAGCCCTGGAAGCCATTATGAAAATTAGAAATTGCAGCCAAATGAACATGAACTGTGGAGGCTGCTACCACCGACTGAAAAAGGTCTGAAAGATATTGTAGCACAACAGAAACGGGCTGAAAAAGGGTCCATTTGTTTATCTTGTAGCCAGAGAGAAAACCTCTTCCATTTGCTGCAATAGATTAGTCTGGTGGATGATCTATGAGAGGCAATCAGAATGTCATGCACGGGGGAAGACAGGTCATGCTGCCTGGCAATCATTGGAAGTGGATAAACCAAGCTGTCAGTTTCAAGCTGGATAGGTTTGGATGAACCAGATTCTGCGGTTGAGATATCAACTCTGGAGTTGGATTGAGGATCCATGGTCGATCTAGCAGATGAGGCCACAGGAAGGGAAACCAAACTTTTCGAGGCCAATATGGAGCAATGAGGATCACTTTGCTCTTCAATTGACATGCTTTCTTGAGGAACAGGGGAATGAGGGGTATCAGAGGATAGGCATATTAGCAGACCCAAGGGCCAATCATGGACTAGATTCTCTCTCAGTGACTGTTCGAGGGGGGATCAGGGCAAAGTAGCTGCTGCACTTGTGATTGGATGGGGACGTAAATAGGTTGCAGCAAGGCTGGCCCCAGCGGTTGAAAATCTTCACCGCCACTAGAGGACAGAGACCACTCATGAGGCTGTAGAATGCATCTGGTCAACTTGTCCGCTATCACGTTGGAGTTCCTGGGAATGTGCGTCGCTGTCAGGAAATAGTTGGAGGCTATCGCCCATTGCCATACTCTCATGGCCTCTCGACAGTGTGGGTATGATCTGGTTCCCCCTTGTTTGTTGATGTACTAGACTACTGCCATGTTGTCTAACTGAATTGCAATAGTTCCTGACAGAAGGATAGTTTGGAATGCTTGCAATGCTAGTAGCACCACCCTCAGTTCTAGGACATTGATATGCAGATGGGCCTCCATCTGTGACCAAGTGCCTTGGACTGTCTTTCCCTGAAACAGCACCCCCCTACACCATCAGGGAGGTGTCCGTGGCCACTGCGGCATTGGGCTGATGAGGGCTGAAGGGGCGAGACCACTGGTGAGGGTTGTTTGACATTCACCAGAGCAAGCCCTGTTTGCAAATCTTGGTTATTCGAATTGGAAAAGATAAGGGGTGCTGGGATGGGTACCACTGAGTAAGAAGCAGCCACTGAAGAAGTCTCATATGTAGCCTTGTAGAGGGACTATGGTGATGGAGGCTGCCATCAATCCCAGCAACTGAAGAATGGATCGAGCTGAGGCTAGATTTTTGAAAGTATTGCCTGAACCTGTTCTTTTATCCTATGAATTCTGTGATCGGGTAGGGAGGCTGTAGAAGTCATTGTGTCCAGAATCACTCCAATGTACTCTAACGAGTGACTCGGAGTAAGGTTTGACTTCTTCCAGTTTATCAATATTCCGAGCTGCTGTGCAATGTTTAGGGTGTAAGTCAAGGCCTAATCTAGTAGATGTCTTGTTGGGGCAGTAATGAGCCAGTCATCTAGGCAGGGAAACACCTGGAATCCTTGAAGCCATGGGTGAGCTGTGACTATTGCCATGCACTTTGTGAGCACTCTGGGGGCTCTAGAGAGTCTGAAGGGCAGTCAGCAAAACTGGTAATGACTGGCTCCCACCCGGAAGCGAAGATATCGTCTTGAGCACCTTTCCACCTTTATGTGGTAATACGCGTCTTGAAGATCTATGGAGCACATCCAATCATCTTTTTCCAAAAGTGTTAGCATAGACTGAACCATGACCATCCGGAATTTTTCTGTCTCTACGAATTTGTTTAGGGCACTGAAAACCATAATTGGTCTCCAGTCCCCTGTCCTTTCTGGCACCAAAAAGAACCTTGAGTAGAAGCTGGATCCTGTCTGGTCTGGTGGGACAGTTTGGATGACTGTTTTTTGAAGTAGCTCTGATATCTCTATAGCTGCGGCTTTCTGTTAACTGGGTGGCATGTCAGGTAAACTTCTGGGTAAGAGTGGAGTGAATAAGAAAGGAATATGGTATCCTCTGGTGATGAGCTTTTGTACCCAAACATCTGTGGTTATGGTTTGCCAGGCAAAAGGGAACAAGGAAAAACGACCCCCGACTGCTTCCAGAGGAAAGCAATCGGGCTGCTCCTCAGGAGTGCTGGTAGGGCTTGTCCAGAGAAAGATTCCCTGGAACCCCGGTTTCGCAGACCTCTCCTGCCCTGAAAGGGGCATCTTCCATTAGAATTCCCCCCTACCTCTAGGGAAAAACTCGGCTTGAGAGTCACAGAAAGGACCCTGAGATTTCTTGTGCCACATTTTCCCACTCTTCTGATTCCTAGAGTAGAACTGCTGAGGAGAAGATACATGGACACCCACGGCAGATGGTTCTTACAGTCTTATTCACATCTAACCAATGTATCTTTTACCCTGGACCCAAACAAAGTAGTGGTCTCAAAAGGGGCATTAAGGAAAGAAGTCTTGAAGGGATCCGCAAAGTCACAAAGGTGCATCCAGGCATGGCGTCTCATGACTATGCCTGCATCCGCAGCTCTCGCCGCTCCCTCAGTAGAGTGTGATATCAAATGCATTGAGGAATTGGAAACCGATTCTAGGGTTGCTGAGAGGCCATTGTCTCGGACCTCATCAGAAACTGTTCCTGCCAAGGTCTCAGAGTTCGGACACCACGTCTCTCTGTAGCTTTGTGAAATGTGCCAGGTAGTTCAATGACCTAACACCAAAGGTCGATGATGCAAAGACTCGCTTCCCTAATCTGCCCACCACCCAGGATTTCTTAGTGGGCGGGTGAACAGTCTGGCTCTCCTCTGCCAGTTCCTTCATTGTAGCGGCAGCCACCACTATGACATCTACTGGGAGACCTTTCGATCAATGGAAGCACTCTTCTGGGGGAGAAAGGATTTTGTCCAGCCTACAAAGTATGGCCTCCACAGAGTCTGATGCCTTCCATGCACTCTGCACGATAAGCTCATCGGCAGGTGCGGTAACCCAGGATGTAGGGGTCCAGGCATGAAAAGCCTGCAGGAACAGTTAGAGGACTTCCATTCACCTCTTGGCTTTAAAATTTCGAGGATGTTGACAAAAGGAAACCTCGTCAGAAGGTGATCGTGGGGACCCCTCCCAGTCATCATAATCTGTGTCTTCGATCAATGACTCTTCAGTGTAGTCCATGTGTTTCCTCTTAAACAAAGTCTTGTGGTGGACTTCCTCAGTGGGAGACACTGGGGAAGGCTGCAAGGATGGGGTCTCCAGGTGGAGAATGGCCTGAGAGTCTTGTGCCTGGTGTCCGGGGGTTGCGACTTGAGACAGCTGAGGCTCAGAAATAGTAGTAGTCTCTAACAGAGGTGGCCGAGAAGCAGCGGCCAGTGTCCTCTCCAAGGCCTGGAAGGCCGGCCTGCCCAAGGAGGGATGCCTCGAAACCTCCACAAAGGTGGGAGTATAGGTAGGAGTCTGTGGAGAAGGGTGATCAACTCCACAGGGGATAGACACTTTTGAAGGAGCAGGAATTCCTCTGGCCAAAAGAAGTTGGTCCATAAGATGCACCACATCATGTCCAGAAAGGCTTCTGGCAGACCTCACTGAAAGCCCTGAAGGCGATTAGGGCCTGTCCAAAAACGGGCTAGCAAGACCACTGAAATAAAGGTGTCTGTATAAGTAATGTCTGCACCGAAACTGGAGGTGTTTGTATAGTCTGTGTCACTAAAGCCAGCACAGAAGCGGTATGCACCGAAATCAACAGTGTGGAAGATTCCTGCACCGAGAACAGTGTCGTCAAAATTGGAGTTGTCTGCACTGAAACCATCAGTGCTAAAAAGGCCTGCACTGAATAAATTGGCAGTGCCAAGGGGGTCTGTGCCGAAAAAACTGTCTGCGCCAAAGGTGTCTGTGCCAAAAAAACTGTCTGCGCCAAAGGTGTCTGTGCCAAAAAAACTGTCTGCGCCAAAGGTGTCTGTGCCGAGAAAACTGTCGGCGCCAAAGATGTCTACACTGAGAAACTGGACAGTACCGAAGGAGTCTGCACAGAGACTTCAGTCGGTGTTAAAGATGACTCCGCTGATGTACAAATCCTTGCCGAGAAAGTCTGCACCTAACTAGTTGGTGCCATGGTAGTCTGCATCATGAAGGCTGTCTGCATCGAAAGCAATGGTGTAGATGGACCAGCAGACATAATCAGAGACAGTGTCAAGTGAGTCTGTGCTGAAGCAGCCGCTGGCACTGACTACTCTGACAATTTAGCCTTTTTATGTTTCAAATCCTTAGGGTCTCCAGAGGGAGACTATGGAAAGGACTTAGACCTTTTATGTTGCTTGAAAGGAGGAGAAGATTCCCGAGACCCAGAAATAACCTTGCAGGAAGGAGTCTTAAGGAGACCCTTTAGTATTAGTTTATTTTTACGTTCGTTCAAAGTCCTGGCAGAAAAACCTTTACAAATCTGACAGGGTGGCTTCACTGTGAGATGAGGCACGCCCAAAGAGTAAACACATAAGTTATGTGTGTCAGAGTGAGGCAGTTTGTGTCCGCACTCCGAACACCTCGAAGCCTGGACTCCCTTTCTTCTCAGACATTATATCCGCAAAATATTTAAAAACTAGACACACACACACTGTAGCAAGGTCCAAGGGTGGGTGAGGAAAGACTACCATCAAAGGTAGTAGAAGATACCAAAAAGGTATAAGTAATAAAGAATAAGAAGATACGACAAAGTAAAAAAACTCAAAAATTATCAAAAATATACAATTAGCTGGAGAGGAACGGCTGAAAAGCAACACAGCAAACAAGAACTGAGGTAACAGGGAGAAAGGCATGATGGGTAAAATCTTAGCTCGAGAGGTTTGTGGCTGATGCGAGCTTGAAAAAAGGACGGCTTTGTTCCGAGGTTGGAACCGAATCCCAAGAGTAAAGAATAAATGAAGATTAACATCAGATTGTTAGTGTGCATAACAGAAGAGAAAGTGGTAAGCCTGGAATTAATGCAAGACAGTTTGAGGTGGTGATAGTATTGTGATGGCAAAATAGAGTAAGATGCAAAGAATTATAATAGGGGGAATGAAAATTCAAGGTGATGGATGTAAGGGAAAGCAGATAAGTTTGGTCAAATAAAAGTAGGTAAGGTGCGACTGGAATGTGGGTGTGGACAAGATAGAGTTGTATATAACTTGATCACAGGAAAGAGGGGAGTGGTTTACTTGAGATATGAGTAGAAGTGCTGGGGGATGGTGGGATATGGGGGAAGGAAAGGGGGAGCAGAGTGAGCAAAGCAAACGGAGTGGGAAGAACCCCCCCCCCAATATGGTTTACCACCATAAACAATCAGTGAGGTAGAATGTTCATGGATACAAAGGCAAGGTGACTGAACTCAAAAACTTGACTCGAGTCAGAAATTCTAATTTTATAGTTATGGGCTTTAAAGAAGAAGAAGAAGAAAAGAATATGATTCGAGATATATATGTTAGCTAGGGATTAACATACGCACGATGCACTTTGTTTATATATGGCAGTATACACATTCCTATATGTGTATATAAAATATACATTTTATATTTGACTTGTTATACATGCAGGTATATGGATATATGCATACCATACATATTTATGCGTATAAGGTTATATATGTTGTATTTATATATTTATATATTTATTGATATTTATATATATATATTTTTTATTATTATTTTTTATTTCATCTACAAATGATAATCAATAAGTAAATATATCTGATTATATATGGAGGTAGCTAATGAGATATATGACCTAGATGAGTGTTAGATATAAAGGGAAGTGACTTGAGATTTATTAACATATAGGTTCATAGCTAGACAATGTTATTTTTATGTTTGCGTATTTCTTTTTGTTTATTTAGATGTTTATTTATATATATATTTTGCATTCTGCATTTTAATTAAATGTTTAATCTGTATACCTAGTATGTGTTATGTATATATATACATAACATTGCAAAGTAGATCCTGGTATATTAAATTAATTATAGTGCTATTGTAACTTTAAGAAATAGCTATGCTTCTTGATAGAGACAGCTGTTTTCAATTAGCAATATAATTGTATTAATTAGATGAATGCATATACTATATAAACTGAGCTGCTACATTGTATATTGAAATCTGATGAAGCGTATTTTAGATACGTGAAAGCGCTCATTTCGCAGTTTTATATTTTATGGAATAAAGAAAAAGTTATTTCATCCTGGACTGAGTTTGCCTCTGTCGAAATAGAACTGAAGCAGCCGTTTTGTTTGGTTCACTTGTGTTTCTTTTTTGCAGTTATGGGCTTTACAATGTCTTTTCCAGGGATCTATTACACTGACAAGAGTAAAATATGCTGAAGTGTTAATGTAGTTTCACTTTCAGCAGTAAAAGGCCTGTGAGTGTGGGTGGGGAAATCCTTTCAGCAGATTAAGCACTACAAACAGAGCACACTAGTGCATGACTTAAAAGATTAAGTTAAGTGGAAACTTTATATTTTAAATAATGTATCAAACAAATTGGTCCCTAAAGATCTTCGCCAATGGAAATGCCCAGTCGGCTTAGAAAAGGGATCTCAGTTTCGCTTGCAACTTATTGATTTTTTCAATAAACAAGGTTAAGATTTTTTGGAATTACTCATTGCCAATTATAACAATCAAATGGTCAACATGAAATCTAATTTAGAAACTTTAGAACACAATATTAAATCGGATTCAGACTTTAGTAGGTATGAATTTAATTACCGGAGAATTTTTTCTAGTATAGATTCTCTTCTGAACAAAATTATGGAAAACAAAAAACAAACTCCAACGTGATAAACGTGACTATGAAGAACATGTGGCATATCCTGACCCACCAGTTAATAATGGTCTTTCACACTCTGCCTTGACAGAGGTTTCCATGGCAGTAATCAATGCTGACGAGTTGTACCCTGATGACGTTTCAAATGTTCAGATGACTGTGAATGAGGGGAACAATGTTTGCAGGAATGAACGGATACGAAATAATCAACAAAATGGACAAGGAGAAGTGTTCAATAACAATATCAATAATAATAGAGCACCACAAGGAGCACACAACCGCAATAACCCTAATTCTTTTCAAATGCGGTCTACCAACTATCCGAAACAACAAAGCAGGAAGAACAACCGGCGGAAGAGATAGTTGGATTTGGTATGACTCCATTAACTGTGCTTAAATGCTCTCAGGGTGACTTTAAAGTTTTTAATTTTAGTTCTATAACTACTGGTCAGTCATATGTGGATTTTTTAGCGCAGGGTATGAAATTTGTTTTGTCTAATTTACCTCAATTATTATGTGATTTGAAACTTTTTGTGCGTAAATTGAATCTATCTGTGTTGTTTGGTAAAACTTCTGTGTTTAATAATGAAAGGGTGGCTAGTATTTTCAACCCACCCATTCATAATACACTTGCATTCTTTGAAAAGGTTTGAGAGATTCATTTTAGGGCATTAATTGATGATAATAACAAATTTAATGTTACAGCTCATTCTGACATGCCTGAAATGGAATTTATTTCTTTTTTGAACATGCAGAAAGTCAGGATTATGCAAATGGACAAGGGTGGGGGGGGGGGGCGCTGTATTTGTGGATGAACAAGAATAATTAAACTAAATGTGCAAGTTACTTAATAGTGTGAATTATGAAAGTATCGATTAATCAACTTAATCAAGCCCATCATAAAATATGGGCAATTCTCAATGATTTATTTATTGAAGCGAGAATTTCTCTAGATACCTTTTATTATTTAAGTATGCCAGTTTTGTTCGGAACACTGAAGATCCACAAAAGTTTGTTGGATCCTCCATTCTGACCTATTACAGATGGACGTCAGTCCATCACTTATCCATGTGCAAAATGGGTTGGCACCAGGCTGAAATCTGCCCTGAAGACAGAAAAGCAAATTTGCCGAGATTCTTGGGGTATTTTTGGAGTATTTAAATAATATATCATTCAATCAGACATACAACTTCTTAACAATTGACATCAGAGATTTATATACAGTCATCCCACAAGCATTAGGACTTGATTGGACTCACGAGTTCTTACTGCTTAAGGGTATGGATGGCGAAGAGATAGACGTGGTTATTTGCCTTTTAGAAGTTGTACTTAGTAATAATTACTTTATGTTTAATAGAGAATTTCTTCTGCAAAAAAAAACGGGATTGCAATGGGGTCCCCATGTGGTGGCAGTTTTGTCAACGTTATCATGGCCTTTTGGGAACGTACCTTTTTGTTTCTAGATGAGCTTTTCAAAGAGAAAGTCATATGGTATACCCGCTTCCAAGATGACATGTTTTTTTCTAGTGGCAGGTGACCAACAAATAGCGTCTAATCTGGTAGAACGGATGAGACAATTTACCTACTTTTTGGAGTTTACTTTCTCTTTTGATGTGCAATGTATCAACTTTTTAGATATCTGTCTATACAAAGATTTGATGAATAATAGGTTTTCGACTAAAATTTATAGAAATCCTACTTACTCAAATTCTTTTTTGCACTTCAAGAGTAATAATCCTTCACATCAAAAAAGAGGAATAATTAATGGGCAGCTTGTTAGAGCCTCCTGCATGACATCTACGGATAGTGATTTTGTATTGGAATACAAGGTTCTTAGATCTATGTTCCTTAAACGTGCATACCCAATTAATCTTTTGGACAACTTAATTCAAGAAGTTGCCTTCAAGAGAACCACAAGACATTTCAAACCTCTATTTCATAGAGGTTTTACTAATGTCGTGGTCGAACTTGATTCTAGTTCTCATGTTGGCAATTCCAATGATAATTTTAGCACTAGTTTCTTGACCATCTACACATGTGAGTCTCAATTTATTAGGAATATTTTATTTAACAATTGGGCTTTAATTTTAGAAGATCAGAAATTGATGAAAATATTTAGAATGCAACCAAGAATCATTTACAGAAGAGGAATTAATGTAAAAAATCTTTGGGAAAGGGTCCATAATAACATCAAACACAATAGAGATGCAATGTTGGGATGGTCAAATGTGGGAGATGTAAGTACTGCTGTTATATAAAAACAGGTGAACACTTTCAGGCCAGACATAAAAAATACAGAATCAATGACAAATTTGATTGCAATTCTCAAGGAATAGTGTATCTTGCTACATGCCAAAATTGTTTGGCTTTTTATATAGGTAAAACCGAAAGGGTATTTAAGCAGCAGCGTATTTACTAACACCTATACAGTATCTCTCGAGGTGCTGATAATAATGCTCTAGCCCAACAGGTGATCAGGTATCCAACACGTTTTTATTTACTGTGATATATTAAGTCAAGAAGAACACTAGAGGGGGACCCATGGGAACATTTTTTAGACAAATGCGAAATATTTTGGCAAATTAGAACCAATGCATACAGTTCGCCCAGTTTAAATGCCATGTGTTCCATCAAATGTCTTTCTAAATTAAAAGCTTTAGAAAGATAATATTTCAGGTTAGGTGATAAAGGGGAATTATTTGCTTAATATTCTTAATATTTTTCTATGATATTTAGTTTCATTGTATCGAATTGTGTATTGTGTCTGCAGGGTAATTTTTGTGCTTTTTAGCAGCACATTTTAAGTAACATGAACTAAATATACATTTTTAATTCTATATCAATCAACGTTGCTTTAAGAAAATGGTGTGCATTCTGGTGAATTAATGGAATAATTAATTGATTGTATGCGTTTAAATACCATCTGTAAACTGGGTTTTTTTGTCTGAGGAAGTACAATCTATCTATTTGTACGAAAGTGCTAACTTATTTGATAATAAATGGAGTGTTTTACCTTTACTTTGCCTTTTGTGGATTCTACAGTTTCTTGTTTGGTTCCACAAAATTATTCTCGTTATAGGTTCCCTATGCTTGGCAACAACCCTTTCTACCTTTTGTTGCTCAAGTCACTGTGCTAATAATTTTTATGCTTTAGAGTTATCAAAAAAAAATTGCTTAACAACAATCTTTATAAATTCATGCATATTATCCAGATATTCCATCTCTTTTTTGTACTCTGCAGCTGCATCTCTTCTGGTTCTGTGAGATTCTCCTTATTCTGCAATACTTTAAAATTTATCCCCCCAAACAATTCATGTTACTTCTTAACTATATTCCTTATTTCTACCTATTTTTAAGCTCCACTTTCTTGTTATCCCACTCACTAGCTATACTATAACTTCTGAAGAAATGTCTGTCTTTCCTAATAAATTTTCAATAATTTTCACAAACTGCTCCTTAAATTTCTCTCTTTTTAACAGGTAGGTGGGGAAGCGCTAGCATCTCATTTTTACTTCATTACCCTGCATTTTTATCTTGGTTGTTATTGGTGCATGATCTAAAATAGGTACAGGATGCATCTCAAAGCTTTTAATTAAATGCACATGTTCCTGTGAAATATAATTGCTATCTAGTCTGGCACAGTTATTGCACCTTGGGGAAAAATGTATGAATTCTCTCAGTTACTACTACAGAATTCAGGACTTCCATACTAAATATTTTCTTAAATTTCTTCAGAAATGTGCCCTCTTTTGTTGCCTTTTCCCTTTAAGGTCCACCAGATACATCCCCACTGTTTCAAATCCCCACCTATGCACAATATCCCCTGAAGAAAGGTGATTTCTGCCAAATTTTCTTAAGCTACATAATAGCTACATAAATATCAGTTTTAGGTGGAACATAAATATAAATACATGCCAGCATAATCCCCTTACTACCACAAACCTACCATTCCATACCACCCTAAGGGGTATAGAGAGCTATAAATTCACACAAACTACAGAGAGGAAATCCTGAGTATAACTAAACAACCCCACCTTGGTTTGTGATTTAGTGTAGAGTTGACTAGTAAGAGAAGTTTTATTTGAATTTATATTGTATTTTTTAACTGTTTGTATGTAGGAAGGGATATGTTGTTAACAAGCTTTACTTTGATTCATATTTTGTTTTACCTTTAATTTCACTGTTGGTTGCTAGAAAGGGATAGGTTTCAAATAAGCAAGCTCTAACCACCCAAGAGCCTAGATAGCTATAAATTCACACACCCTGCAGAGAGGAAAATCCTGAGCATATCTAAACAATCCTACCTTGGTTTGTGATTTATTGATCTTTACTGTTAAAAAGAAGTGCGACTGCGAACTATAGTGAGCACAAGCTACTGTGTGCAACAAAGGATTTACAACTTCTGTCTGGCTTGCGGAACTTGTATGGTCATAACTTTACTGTACTTGATTTATTACTTAGTTGTATATTGCTTGATGTGATTTTTTTGTCATAGAAGTTGATTTAAGCTCTCTAAATTCTGTGGATACTGTTTTCGATTATTCATAGGTAGGTACTAGGCTATCTGCCCAAAGGCCTATACGTAAGCCTAGCCAGCAAGGTTCCATAGCTTACGCCACCCAAAAAAGTTATTTTCCTGTGCCACTGTCCAGCAGACACACAGAAGTGATCCCCGGGGTGTATTTCCTATTTCCCATCCACTCATCAAGATTTTTCTTGAAGAGTGCTAATGAAGAACTTTGCTTGACATAGATGGGTAGCTTGTTCCAGAGTATAGGAAGTCTCTGGGACAGGAATCTATCCCTCCAGCATGTCCTGTTTATTGTGGTGACAAGGTTTAGGTCCCTAGAGCGTGTAGCTCAGAGGGATTGGGATTTCTTTAGGTGTAGCATGTCCAACAGCTCTGGGTTTGACATAGCTTTATATGTTAGGCAAAGATCACCTCAGAGTAGGCGATATATGGAGTTTTTTGAGGCGGTCAGTGTAGGGCATTTGAGGCCAGTAATCCTCATTGTGAGGTACTTCTGTGGCCTTTCCAGCTGCTGCAGATGTCTTGTGAGGTACATTCCAAAAGGGGCGTTGTACTCTATAATGGGTCTAATGAGTGACGAGTAGAGGGGAACAATGACCTCTTTTTTCCTGGATGAGAACCCTTTTATGACGGGGTGTGCCACATAGGACTGTGGCGATGTGGCTTTCAAAGGAGAGACTACTGTCCACCTGGGTCCCAAGGTCTCTTGTCATGCATTCGGTGTTAAGTAGATTGCTGCCTATGTGGTAGTTCATGGGTACATAGTTTTTACCAAAGGGGATGACACTGCACTTTCTGGCATTGAGCTTAAGGCCATGGCTCTGACACCAGGCATCTGTCTCATCTGGCTAAGCCCTTCTGTAGGATGTCCACATCATTTGGGGACTTGACTATGGCTCCTAGTTTGCAGTCATCTGCGAATTTCATTAGCCAGAGGCCTTCTGTGTTAGCCTGTACTTTAAAGAAGTAGATACCAAACAGGAGAGGTCCTGGGACGGAACCCTGTGGTACTCCACTTGCCACTGCTTTGAGGTCAGATTTGGAGTCTGCAACTTTTACAGCGTGGGTTCTGTCAGTGAGCCAGTTGGCAACCCATCTTGTGAGGTAGGGATTTATACCTAGTTTAGTGAGTTTAGCTATAATTCCAGAATGGGGGAATGGTGTTGAAAGCCTTGGCGAGGTCAAGATAGGCTGTGTGAACCACCTTACCCTCATCCACAGCTTTGGTGACTGCCTCAAAGTAGTCGATCAGGTTCAGGTGGCATGATCTGCCTTTCACAAACCCGAACTGGGTGGGATCCAGAGTTTGGAGGTTACTAATGCCTGTTTATGAGTTCCATGATGATGCATTCCATGGTCTTGCAGGCCAGGCTTGTCAGGCTAATAGGGCGATAGCTCCTGGGATCAGTGGTGGCTCCCCCCCTTTGTGGAGTGGGATAACTGTTGCTGTGCGCCACTCAGTGGGCACAAAGCCTGATGCAAGCCTATTATTGAACATGATGCTTAAGTGGGGAGCCAGTTCGTTCTGAAGTTCATGTAAAACGCAGCCTGGGATGTTGTCCGGTCCCATGGATGCTGTGTTTTTGGCTTTAGAGAGTGCAGCTTTTACCTGCGTAGTTGTGATTACAGGGACTCTGCATTCTTCCTGTATAGATATGGGCCCTTTAGGAGGTGAGAGGTGGGTAAAGTTAGCACTGAACGTATCTGCCAGAATGTTGGCAATATCAGTTGGTTCTATCATTTTTGTTCCTTTGTGCTGTAACTCAGAGCAGATCTGGGTGTTGCCATCTAGAATCTTGACATAACTATAGAATGCTTTGTGGTTGTCCTTAGATTTAGTGGCGATTTTGTTTTCATAGCTTGCTTTGGAGGATCTTATAAGGGATCTCAGCTTCTTACTGAGGCTGATCAGGGAGCTCTTCCACTCATGGGATTTTACTCTCTTTTGCAACAGTTTCTTCCTTCTGTTGTACAGTTTGTTTATGGCAGGGACCACCAGATTGGCTTCCTTTTTTTGGAGGATAGCATCTTGGTTCGGTTTGGGATAGCACGATCCATGCACTCGTGTAAGTGCGTATAGAGAGTGCATTTGTGTAGGATTCAGCAGTTGTAACTGAATTGTCCATCTGCATGGGTGTCATGAAGTTCACCACTTCTGTCTTAAGAAGCATGAAGTTGGCTTTGGAGAAATGTTTTACTGTGGTTTCCTTAATGGGGGGTGGGGGCGGGATGTGGATATCAAGGGTGATAAGCTTATGGTCGGATTGGACCAATGAGGAGTTGACTTCAGGTGTGGAACACCGGTCACTCATGTTGGTAATGACTAGGTCTAGGATATTGTTTCCCCGGGTGCGGGTATGGATAAGATGATCTAGGGCATTGGAGTTTATGAATTCCAGAAAGCGTTGAGCTGAGGAGTTGGTACACGAGTAGTTTTCCCAGTTAATGGTGGGGTAGTTGAAGTCGCCCATTATTAGGGTGTTTGGTTGAACCCTAATATTTTCCAGTACATCAAGAAAAGAGGAGTGGGAATCCTGGGGCATGGTGGGGGATCTGTAGCACGCTACAATTTGGATTGCAGTTTTGCCCAGAGTTATTTGCACTTGGATAATCTCTGATGCATCATGTTGAGCAACTAGCCTGAACCTATGTACCTACGATTGCACTTGTGCAATTCGCATGGCTTGGAGAACTGTTTTTTCATATATTAATGACTGGACTGATGAAATAAATAATGTTAGGCATAGAATACATTTAGGAAATGATGCATCTATTGTCTGCAAAGATCATTCAACCCCTATGAAACAAGGCAATGCCCCTGACAACTTTGAAATTCTGGATGCAAGTATTCAGCAATCTGAGGCTTCATTTTGTTTAGAAGGAAAAAAGAAAGAAAGAAAGGAAGGAAGTGGTTCACAACAAATAACAAGGAAGAAAAAGAAAGCGATTAATGACTGTACAGGAAAGAGAATATGTAGTAAAAAAGGACCCTGCTTTGTTATATAACACACAGGTTACAGGGAATGATGACATTTTTCTATCAGAAAACCTCCAATCTACAGAAAAAGGCATGATTTTTTTTCCAACACAGAATGTAGAAAAAAAAGGCAAGGGGCAGGTGAAAAGGAAGAAATCAAAACTGAACGTGGAAGGACTGAAGAAGAATACTGTAAGAAAAAAGAACAAAGACAGATGTTGACTACATGGCTCAAGATGTGGACTTACAATACCAGCTGGATGAGAATTTAATACACAATGAAAACACTGGGATTAATACGACTAATGGAGATGAAGATCTATCCTTCGTAACAATTTATAGTGTGGATATACTGTATTAGAAAGCTGAAGATTCTTCAGAGCTGGACAGCAAAGATATTTGTGTAATTGGAGATTCAATTATTAGAGGAACAGATATTTATATTTGCAGAGAAGATAATGAACATTGAATAGTGTTATGCTTGCCAGGAGCAAAAACAGAAGATGTGAGACGAGCCTTGGAATGCCTTAATACAATGAAGTACAGATCTATTTTTATTCATGTTGGTACAAATGATGTAATCCGCAAGGATTCTCTGACTGCTAGTAGGGAACTGACAGCGCTCTTAGATAGTATAGCTAGTACTGGTGTTAGCACATATTTTTCACAAATCACCTGCAGAAAAGATAGTCAGGTCACTGTGAAAGAAAAAAGACTTTTTGGGTAAATACCTACATGGAAAAAATGTCCTGTTTTAAAAATGGAAATGCGTAGAGCATCCAAGCCTACTTTTGGACACACGTGTTCAGACAGGATGGCGTGCATTTGTCAAGATCAAGGAAGAGAATTTTTGCAGCAGATACTCTGCAATATTTGACAAACACTAGGCAGGATTTTTGCCATGTCGAAAATTCAACAGTTTACAAATAGAAATATTTGATGCATCTCTAATGGTTGTTAATGCTAGAAGCATTAATAATAAAGTTTTTTTACTGGAAAATTTGCTACATTCCCACAACATTGATTGTTTTTTACTGTTTGTGAAACATGGTTAAACAGTGACTAGAAACCACTTCTGTCAGGGTATAAATGTTTTTACTGTAACAGACATTCAAACAAAATCAGGTAGAGGTGTTATGATGGGGGTTAAAGATATAATTATGAGATCTGTGATTACTACATGTTCAGTGATAACACCAATACTACAGACTGTGTAACTTTGACAAAGACAACCTGGAACATATAACAATTGTTGGAGTGCACAGACCACCAAATTCAAGTACAGATGACCTAGAAGAATTCATACATTTCTTGCATGAAAGACAGGGGAAAAGATTATCATTAGCTGGGGACTTAAATTTACCTGAAACAGACGGGAATAATACTGATTCAGAATTATTCACAACATGTATTCAGGAACATTTGCTTCAGATTGTAAAAAAAAAAAAAAAACTACCAGGGCACAGAACATACTAGACATGGTTTGTGTTCCTAAATAAATTACTGTTATTTCAAGTCAAGTTTGACTACTATTGATGTGCGTTGCTAGATAATTCTGACAAAACTGAAATCTAAACCAATGCACATAAGGTTAACTACAGATTATATGGAAGTTTAACAGTCACTATGTAAAACTAACTGGAGTGAGGTGTTCAGTGGAAAAACTGCAGATGGAATGTGGAAATTTTCTTAAGAGAAATTGTTTGACTGCAAAAAATAAAAAAAAATAATTTAACATCAGGATCGAGGCATACAGCATCAGGGGGATAGACTTTCATTAGAACAAGATATCTGATTAAGGTGAGAGACAAGAAAATATCATAAATGGAACTACAAGTTTGAGAACTGAAATAAATAAGCTGGACAAACAGATTAAGCATAGTGTGAGACAAAATCAGGTAATTAGCCAGGCTGCCAAGTTCAGGGTTTGAAGCTGTGGGTGCAGAATCTGGCCCTCCTTCTGGGACAGCAGGGCAGGGGTCTGAGGCAGGTGCCATGATGCCAGCAGTGACACACTGCGCAAAAGGGGGTACACCAGTGTTGGCGTGGCCAGTCTGGTGCAATCAGTATCGTCCTTGGTTTGTCCTGTTTGATCTTTAGTAGTACCTTAGAGAGGAGAGGCAGAGGGGGAAAGGTATAAACTGATAGTTTTTTCCAGGTGAAGGACAGGGCATCCTCTTTTCAAGCTTGTTTGTGGGGAGTCCTTGTGCAGAATTTTTCCAATTGGTAGTTCTGGGCTCCCCCATTCGTTTCTCAACATGTTGAATATCTTTGGTTCCAGTTTCCACTCATGTGGGTCCATGAGATTTCTGCTTAGTTCGTCTGCTAGTGTATTTAGCTTTCCAGGCAGGAATTGAGCCTGTAGGTGCACTTGGTAGCTCAAGGCTGTGTTCCACAGAGCCATGGCTAGTCTGCAGAGAGGGTATGACTGGGTTCCCCCCTGCTTGTTTATGTACCACATAACAGTGGTGCTGTCCGTCTTTACCATTAATTGCCCTGGAAGAATGTGGTCCTTGAAGGCTGTCAGAGCATTCTGTACAGCTAACATTTCTTTTTGATTGATATGCAGGTGCATTTGACTTGGGTTCAATTTGCCCTGAATGCACTTCCCTGCCAAGTGAGCCCCCCATGCATAGTCTGATGCGTCTGTTAGGGTTTGGGCGACAGGGGGTAGAGTGAATGGCAGTCCCTTGTTTTGGTGCCAGGCCTCTGCCCACCAAAGAACTCTATCTGTAGACAAGGTATGATAGGAATCATTGCTTCTAGATCCTGAGAATGTTGACACCATAGGCATTTTAGATACCATTGTAGTTTTCTCATATGCAGTCTTTCACATGGAATTAGGAGAATGCAGAAGGCAATGAACCCCAGGGCTTGCAGTATTTTCCTTGCAGATAGCTGGGTCTTTGTGGCCAGTAGTCTGAAGTAGGCTGTCAAATGAATTGTTTTTTTCTGGCGTGAGAAAGGCCATCTGGGAAGTTGTGTTCAAGCTTGCTCCCAGGAATACAATTTGTTGGCAGGGTACAAGATGTGATTTCTTTTCATTTATGGTGTACCCCAGAGTAGTTAGCAATTTCTGTACAAACGCCAGATGATTCAATAGTATGTCCTGGCTTTCTGCTTGAAGTAGACAATTGTCCAGATATGGATATATTTGGATATTTCTTTGCCTGCAAAATGCAATGACTGGAGCTAGGCAGTTTGTGAATACCCTGTGCGCAATAGATAAGCCAAAGGGCAGTGCAGAGAACTGATAGTGCAAGGAGCCTACTTTGAAGCTTATGTATCTTCTCTGCAAGATTCCCTTATTGGGATGTGCAGGTAGGCTTCCTTTAAATCCAGTGTTGCCAACCAGGCAATCCTTGCCTAGCATAGGAAGCAGCTGGTGAAGAGTAAGCATCTTGAATTTTGGGATCACAAAAAAAGTGTTTAGGATAGAGAGGTCCAGGATATGACGCCAGTTGTTGTCTTTTCTGGGCACCAAGAAAAGTCTTGAGTAGAAACCTTACCCCCTTTCCTCTTCTGGAACAGGTTTAATAGCCCTGATGCTTAAGAGAGAGAATTTGCTTTTGAGCCTCTGCCCACTGATTTGGGGGTAGATCTGGCCAACCGTTTGGGGTTGTTAAAGAGTGAAAGTGGACTCTGTATGCTTGGGAAAATATATTTAAAACCCATTTGTCCTGGGTAATGAGTTCCCAGTTTTTTGCCTGCCGGTCAATCTTTCCCCTCTAAAGAAACAGTCAGTTGTGCAGTGCTTGGAAGATTTAAAGTTAAGTCATTGAGACAGTTTACCAAGGGGGGGGGTCTACCACTCCCTGCTTTGGAAGTGGGAGCCCCCCACAGCTTAGTCCTGTGAGCACCTTGGGACTGAAGCCTGGGAGTTCTGCTGGTTCTGGGTTTGGACTGAGAAGGCCTGAATGAGGCAGGAAAGGACCAATTTTTAGAGGGCCAATGCCTACTAAATCTGGCAGGCTGTACTTGCAGGAAATCTTTAACAGTTTGCATAGATTTAGCTTTTTCCTCCATCTTTTTAAGTACTACTTCTGCTTTGTTGCCAAACAGGCGGTCTTGTTTTAAGGGAGCATCCAGCAATTTAGCTTTAACATGATCTGGCAAAGATTGGTCCTTAAGCCAAGCATGCCTTCTAAGTACAGACCCAGTGACGGCAGCCCTGCAAGATGCCTCTAGTGAATGAAAATCACAGTGCAAAGTATGTTTTCCAACTTGTTCAGCAGAATGCATTAAATCCTGTAAATCTTTATTTTCAGCACAGTCAGGAATCATTATTTTCTGTTTAAGCAATCCAATAATATGCTACTGATACTTTAACATATGAAACTGGCAGTTTAAGGCCCCAATGGCCAAAATTGCATAAGTGTATACCTTCTTACCCCATCTATCCAGCGCCCTGGAATCTCTATCAGAGGGGGCAGGATTTTTGGCAGTAGTAGCCTTAATGCCCTTGGGTCCTGTGAAATGGTCTCAGGATTCGCAGTAAGATTTTTAAAGAGGAACTTTTGAGAGTCAGGAACCCTATAATATCTATCAGGTTTTCTGGGAGCAGGAGGTAGAGTCAGGGGCCAAGCTAGATTCCAAAAAGGCATCATCAACAATGTCCAGTACAGGGGGGATAGCTAAAGGCCTGTGTTGGGGCAGGAGTAAGAAATCCTTAAGCCTCTTTTTAGAGTCAGAATAATCCTGGTTCTCCCAGTGAAAATGCTCCCTATGTTTATGCAAGGTTTCACCAAAAGAGAAATCCTCTGGAGGGGAAGCAGAGGGAATAGAGTCCTCTGCATCAGAATCCTCATAGGTAGATAAGGGTAAATCCTGGTCACCAGAAGAAACAAATTTCACAGTCCTGACCAGAAGAATCATAAGCAAACTCAGTCCTAGGTCTCTTAGAGGGGGAAGGGTGGCTTTCCCCGATTAAAGTAATAAGGTCTTCAGCCATTCTTATTTGTTTTTTAGGCATAGAGGCCTGACCATGCGGTCTGGGAGTCGGTTTTCTAGGCATGGATCGAATTTTAGGCCTTGAAGAAGAAGATGGTGTCGGTTTAATATGCAAGTCAGTAGGCCTGAATACAACCTCAAAAGCCGATGCCTGCACAGCGGCTCCGGACTCATCCAAGGTACAGACATATGCAGGTTCCACAGTTGAAGCATCTCGCGGCATACCGGACTCTGAATGGGTCTCAGTAGAGGCCTGCGAATCTGAAGTAGCAGGTATCAGGAGCTGCGAAAGCACCTCACTGAGTACCGGCGAACTGGCGACTGGCTTAAGAGAAGCGTTGTCGGCAGCTTTGGACCTATGTGGTTTTGTCTCTGTCTTTATCTTTGCGTTTTTTCAGAATGTCAGTAGTCGGGTGGCTTACCGAAGCCATATCTGGATAATTGAACCGAATATCAAAATATTTAGAAGCGCAAATAAACCAATGAATAATTTGTTGTTTAAATAAGGCACAAAACCAACAGCAAGGTATGACGTAGTCAGGGCCTAAGCATGGAATGCTGTACGAATGAAAATCTTTATGAGGTATTTGCTTTCCACAAGAAATACAATTAACTTTTACTGACATCGGTTTAGAGCAAGAAAAAGTTTCCTCAACGGGGTACTTAGCTTAGTTGAAGACTTTGGTTATGAAACTCAAACAAAAATTTCAGGAGTCTGCCAACCGGCACTTGCGAACTGCTTCTGCTTCGGGCACCGTACGGCAAGAAAGCCTGATGTAATGATGTCGGCTGCATGCTTTATACCAGACTACGTGACGTCATGGAAGATGAGACAGCAACCGACGCAGGACCCAAGACTTTGCTAATCAGGTCGACTGAGGGCTACTGCAAGCAGATAACCCAAATGTGGTGACTGCAATAGTGAAACACGAAGAACATCACTGGTGATCTGTGTTCTTTGTGTCAAAAGTTGGATGATTTGCTTACCATTGTTAGAAGTAAATCTAGACATTATGATTGCACTTGTGCAATTGGCATGGCTTGGAGAACTGTTTATATATGATTGGACTGATGAAATAAATAATGTTAGGCATAGAACAAATAGAACACATTTAGGAAATGATGCATCTATTGTCTGCAAAGATCATTCAACCCCTATGAAACAAGACAATGCCCCTGACAACTTTGAAATTCTGGATGCAAGTATTCAGCAGTCTGAAGACCCACTTTGTTTAGAAGAAACAAAAAAAAAAGAAAGGAAGAGGTTCACAACAAATAACAAGGAAGAAAAAGAAAGCGATTAATGACTGTAAACGAAAGAGAATACGTAGTAAAAAAGGACCCTGCTTTGTTATATAACACACAGGTTACAAGGAATGATGACATTTTTCTATCAGAAAACCTCCAGTCTACAGAAAAAGGCATGATTTTTTTCCAACACAGAATGTAGAAAAAAAGAGGCAAGGGGCAGGTGAAAAGGAAGAAATCAAAACTGAACGTGGAAGGACTGAAGAAGAATACTGTAAGAAAAAAGAACAAAGACAGATGTTGACTACATGGCTCAAGCTGTGGACTTACAATACCAGCTGGATGAGAATTTAATACACAATGAAAACACTGGGATTAATACGACTAATGGAGATGAAGATCTATCCTTCGTAACAACCGATAGAGCGGATATTACTGTATTAGAAAGCTGAAGATTCTTCAGAGCTGGCCAGCAAAGATATTCGTGTAATTGGAGATTCAATTATTAGAGGAACAGATATTTATATTTGCAGAGAAGATAATGGATATCGAATAGTGTTATGCTTGCCAAGAGCAAAAACAGAAGATGTGAGACAAGCCTTGGAATGCCTTAATACAAGGAAGTACAGATCCATTTTTATTCATGTTGGTACAAATTATGTAATCCGCAAGGATTCTCTGACTGCTAGTAGGGAACTGACAGCGCTCTTAGATAGTATAGCTAGTACTGGTGTTAGCATGTATTTTTCACAAATCACCTACAGAAAGGATAGTCAGGTCACTGTGAAAGAAAATACTTTTTGGGTAAATACCTACATGGAAAAAATGTCCTGTTTTAAAAATGGAAATGCGTAGAGCATCCAAGCCTACTTTTGGGCCCAAGTGTTCAGACAGGATGGCGTGCATTTGTCAAGATCAAGTAAGAGAATTTTTGCAGCAGATACTTTGCAATATTTGACACTAGGCAGGATTTTTGCCATGTCGAAAATTCAACAGTTCACAGATAGAAATATCTGATGCATCTCTAATGGTTGCTAATGCTAGGAGCATTAATAATGAAGTTTCTTTACTGGAAAATTTGCTACGTTCCCACGACATTGATGTTTTTACCGTTTGTGAAACATGGCTAAATAATGACTAGAAACCAGTTCTGTCAGGGTATAAATGTTTTTACTTTAACAGACATTCGAACAAAATCAGGTGGAGGTGCTATGATGGGGATTAAAGATAATTATGAGATAGTTCATAGTTCATTGTTTAGTACTAAGCTAACTGCCTTGCGAGCCATTTTAAGCTTAGCCAATTATCCTTTGTAAGACTCAAACCCTGCATCTTGTGTTTGTAAGGCAAACACCTTAGCCATTAAAGCCACCCTCCCAACCCAAATAATCAGCCCTGCCAAGCCTCAAACCCAGGACCCACTGAACTACATCATAGTGCATTAACCCACTAGGCCAACTCAGCCCCTAAACAGTCACTGCAAGGCCCAAACCCAGGAGCCTGCACACCATAGGCAATGTGATTTATCACTAAGCCACCACAGATCTGTGATTATTACATGTTCAGTGATAACACCAATACTACAGACTGTGTAACTTTGACAATAAAGACAGCCCTGGAACATGTAACAATTGTTGGAGTGTACAGACCACCAAATTCAAGTACAAATCACCTAGAGGAATTCATACATTTCTTGCATGAAACACAGGAGAAAAGATTATCATTAGCTGGGGACTTAAATGTACCTGAAACAGACTGGAATAACACTGAATCAGAATTATTCACAACATATATTTAGGAACAACATTTGCTTCAGATTGTAAAAAAAGAACTACCAGCGCACAGAACATACTAGACATGGTTTGTGTTCCTAAATAAATTACTGTTATTTCAAGTCAAGTTTTACCATTATTGATGCGTGTTGCTAGATAATTCTGCCAAACTGAAATCTAAACCAATGCAAAGAAGGTTAATTACAGATTATATGGAAGCATAACAGTCACTACGTAAAACTAACTGGAGTGAGGTGTTCAGTGGAAAAAACTGCAGATGGAATGTGGAAAGTTTTTTAAGAGAAATTGTTTGAGTGCAAAAAATAAAAAAAAATGTTTAATATCAGGATCTAGACATACAGCATCAGGGGGGATAGACTTCTATTAGAACAAGATATCTGATAAAAGGGAGACAACAAAATATCATAAATGGAAGAGAGGTCGAACTATAACTTTGAAAACTGAAATAAATAAGCTGGACAAACAGATTAAGCATAGTGTGAGACAAGATCAAGAAAAATTTGAAGAAAATTTATATAAAGCTATTGAGCATAATAGTAAAATGTTTTATAGATTCACAAGATGTGTAAGGAGTAAAGACACACACATTGATAAACTGTGTGCAGATTCTAAAATGTATTCTCAGACAACAGATTACAGATGCATTTATAAAATCTTATGCAAAAAAGTTCGGCTCCACAAAAGGGGTGATAAATTGTCCTAGTGACATCCAGATTACCCTATATACTGGAATCAAATTAGATTATACTGAAAAAGAACTGTGCAAACTGGATCCAAACAAAGCAAGAGGAGGAGACGGGATTAGTAACAATGACCTGAGAACACTTCAGCAAGAACTTACAGTACCCGTTATATCCATTATTTTTAATCACTAGGTCATATAAATATGGGGAGATTGCTCAAGATTGGAATTATGCGCATATTAAACCAGTCTTCAAGGGAAAGGGGAGTAGGACAAACCCATAGTCACAAAGACTCAGCTCTACTTTCATGTTGTGGACAAATAATGGAAAAGGTAATAATGGATAAGTTATTGTCAGAACTGGATAGGTTGGGACTTGTAACCATATATCAGCATGCATATGTTGAAAAAAGATCTATTACCACTTGTAACATGACTGCATATCAAGCCTCCAAAACCTCAGAAAACCACACCTCTTAAAAACAACTAAGAAACCTAAGAAGCAAATATCTGACAAAAAATCTTATTTTCTAGCTTGTCAGCAAAAACACAAACAACCCACAAAAATTTTGGCAAAACCTTAACTACCTCCTCAATCTGGCAAAACTTCTACTCCTGCACTTTCTACAACAAATAGCAATGAATGTATAGCATCCCAATTTAACTCTCATCACAACTATCACCTCACTTTTAAACAACAAATCTAACCAACCCCTTACAGTGCCTACCTCTACTAACTCTAAACCCAATTACTTCTCTTAAATCCATACAAACCTCAATCAAATAACTCTTATCAAAACTAAAACTTACCTGTCTAGCAGCTGACCAACTCCCTAATGACTTCTTAAAAACTGCTGCAAGCCTCCACCATCTATCCCGTATCTATCCTAATCAATCGTTCCATCGCAGAATACGTCTCCATACTATGGAAAATATCCCATATAATCTCCCCTACACAAGTGAGGCCCATCCAAAACACAGTACCTCCACAGCCCTCAGAAGTTTCACTAACTATGTCAACCTCCTCAAAAACAATGGACAACTATTCTCTACTACATTTCTTGATATGTCCAAAGCTTTTGATACGGTATTCTACCAACTACTACTCAACACTCTAGTCTCCTTCAACCTCAACTCTACAGCTCTCAACTGGTTCTTTAGCTACCTTACTAATCGACAACAGGCAACTAAATGGGATAATAAACTCTCCACACTCCTCCCAGTCTCTGTTGGGGTTCCTCGGGGTTCCATCCTTGGCGTGCTCTCCTTTTTATTTTATTCACAAATAGTCTAAACACTGCCACTAAATCTGCTTCTATTATTCAAAATGCTGATGACACTACTCTTATTTGATCTGTTCCCACACCCCAGGAACTCCAAGATAAACTGCAAAAGTCGTTTCTAGATATTGAAAAGTATCTAAATGAACTTCAACTCATCCTAAACCCAAACAAAACAATATTGATGACCTTTTCTAACAGGACATCCAAAGCAAAAAAAAGCCTCCTCTCTCCTTCTACTCCACTAATGACACTATAATAGAACCAGTTAACCAAACAGAAGTACTTGGTGTCACGATAGACAACAGCCCAACATTCAATAAACACACACAACTCACAATAAAGTTCAAATCAAACTTGGTGCTCTATATAGTACCAAACCTTACCTTATTCAAAATGCCAGACAAGCCACTGCCAGGTCCCAGCTCCTATCTACTCTTCTCTACTGCTCTCAACTTTTCACTAACCTACACAAGTCTGATTTACATATACTTGATTTCTGCTATAACAAAATAGCAAAATTTGCTGTTAATATACCTAACAGGACCCATCATTGCCTTGCTCTTCAAATATTAGAACCACACAAGCACTGCACAACACAGCAACTGAAGAGTACAAACTTTAATGACAGCAGTTTAGTGCTCTCTTCCCTCTTCAAGGGACTTCCTCAGAACAAATACATCCCCACCCAGCCTTTATATAACAATTCATTTAAATAATCAATTAATTAACAACCAACAAAGAAACCAACATTTAAAGGAATATATGTATGACTACTTTTAAAACAAATATAATTCATTCAATAAAAATTCACATATAAAAATTTTTTTAGTTTTAAAACACATGTAATGGTAGTGTTCTCAATACCCAGGTACTCAGTTGCGTTTAAACGCAATTGCCATTTTAGCTCGTATATATCTAAATTAATACCTAAATTCCTTCCCTGAGAATCTTTAACCACTTACTGAATGGTCAAAAATTAAAATTTATGATCCTTATATTTTTTTATATGTCTGCTTAAGGCACTGGTCAACCTACCATGTCTGATATCTAATAAATGTTCAGCTATTCTGTTTTTAAGGTGCCTGCTGTTTTTTCCTACATAGAATATGGGGCATTGCTGACACTTTACCACATACACTGCATTTAAGCTACAACAACTGAAATGCCCATTAATAAATATGGAAATATTGTTTAACCTGTATCGGTCACCTGTTTCCAATATAAATGGACAAAATGTGCCCATTCTGCACTTAAAATACCCTTTAGTTCTATGTTTGTACCGATTATTGGCATAACTAGCAGTCTCCAAAATATTCTTCAAAGATCGATCCTTTTTGTAAACCATCTTAGGCATTATACCCACCCTTTGTCCTATATTATAATCATATTTCAAAATCTCCCAGTTGTTTTGTATCGTTTCCACCAAATTAGAGGTAAAAAATTAATAGCTGATATTAGTGGAGAACTAAAAAGAGGTTGGGGGACAAAGGTTAAGCCATTATTGGATAGCAGGAAGATGTCGAACAAAGACGATTCTGTAAAAATAGGGATGGTTATTCTGTATGCATCAAATAGTAAGGTAGTCAAAGAAATAGTGGTCAGGAATTGGACTATTTTTAATGGCAATCTGGAGGTTATGAAATATGTAGGTGGGGAGCCCAAATTTATTTACAACACTGGTAAAAATTGTAAGTCACTGTTTGAAAAAAGCATTATTAGAGATATTGTGCCCAACAAAGGGAGCACTAGTTGTGGAGCTGCAACCAATGTCAGTACCTATTAAGGCATAACACCCTTGTTTTAGAAGGTATACCCTTAGAAATTAGGTTGCAAAAGGGTAATTGTAACACAAGAGGTGTTGTATACATTGGGATATCTGTTGGATGTGGGCATTACTATGCTGGCAAGACAGAAAGACTTTTTTAAAAAAAGAATATATGAACATGTATGTGCTATACAGAGAGCCTACAACAGTAACGCTCTATTTAGACACAGTACTGAATGCCCAAATTTTTCTAAATTCAAATTTGGTATTTTAGAGGTGATTAGTGGGAATTTAACTTGGAATTAGATGAATTACAATGGCAAATGAGGTTCAATGCAGTTGAGGCACCTGGCATCAATGATGATGTCTCCTTATTACTAGTGCTTAAAAAGAGGGCACTAAAATTAAAAATTACATCACCTTATGTAAACATATGTTCATAGGTTGGTACTAGGCTATCAGCCCTAGGGCCTATACAAGCCTAGCCATAACAATTCCCTGGATATTTCTTCCCAAAGTATTTACTTCCCTGGACCCCTGTCTAGCAGGGTGACTGACGTGATCCTCAGGGTGAATTTCCTATCTTCCATCCAATCATCAAGGTTCCTTTTGAAGAGGGCCAAAGAGGCGCTCCGCTTGACATGTATGGGCAGTCTATTCCAGAGTCTGGGGAGTCTCCTGGTCAGGAACCTATCCCCCCAGCATGTTTTGTTCATTGTGATGAAAAGGTTTAGCTCCCTGGAGGGCGTCTCTCTGAGGGATTGGGATTTCTTTAAGTGTAGCATGTCCAACAGCTCTGGGTTTCACATGGCCTTGTATGTTAAGCAGAGATCTCCTCCGAGTAGACGGATATGCAGCAGAGTATAGGTGGAGCTTTTTTTAGATGGTCGTCATAGGGCATCTGCTTTAGGCCTGTGATTCTTTTAGTGAGGTATTTCTGCAGCCTTTCCAGTTGTTGCAGATGTCTTGAGAGGTACATACCAAACGGGACGTTGTATTCTACAATTGGTCTAATGAGGGTTGAGTACAGTGGGACAATGACCTCTCTTTTTTTCTGGGTGAAAGCCCTTAGTCAAGAGGTGTGTCACATAGGATTTCCTGACTGTTGTGGCGATGTGGTTATCGAAGGTGAGCCCACTGTCCACCTGTGTCCCTAAGTCTCATCACACTTTTGCTGTGTAGTGCACTGTCACCTATGTGGTAATTCATGGGTACATGTTTTTTCCCAAAGGGGATAACTATACATTTCTTGGCATTGAGCTTGAGCCCATGGCTCTGGCACCAAGCATCTGTTTCTGTAAGGCCCTTTTGTAGAATATCCACATTATTTAGGGATTCAATAATGGCTCCCAGTTTGCAGTCATCTGTGAACTTTGTTAGCCAGAGTCCCTTAATGTTGGCCTGTACTTCAGACAAGTAGTTGCCAAACAAGAGCGGTCCCAGGACTGAACCCCGAGATACTCCACTTGTCACTTGTCTGGAGCTGGATTTGAAGTCGGCTACTTTTACAGTGTGGGTTCTGTCAGTAAGCCAGTTGGCAACCCATGTAGGGATTAATGCCCAGCTTAATAAGTTTATCCATGATTCCAGAGTGCGGGATGGTGTCAAAGGCCTTGGTGAGTTCCAGATAGGCTGTGTGGACCACCTTACCCTTGTCCACGGCTCTGGAGACTGATTTGAAGAAGTCAATCAGGTTCAGGAGACAAGATCGGCCCTTCATGAACCCAAACTGCATGGAGTCTAGTGTTTGAAGGTTGCCAATGTCTTTGTTTATAAGTTCCATGATAATACGTTTCATGGCCTTGCAGATCAGGCTCATCAGACTGATGGGGCAGTAGTTTCCGGGATCCAAGGTGGATCCCCTTGTGGAGTGGGATAACTGTAGCTGCACACCACTCAATGGGCACGAAGCCTAAGGTGAGGCTATGATTAAACATGACACTTAGGTGAGGCACCAGTTCATTTTGTAGTTCATGCAGTACACAGCCTGGGATGTCATCTGGTCCCATGGATGCTGTATTCTTAGCTTTGGAGTGTGCGTTTTTTTACCTGTGTGGCTGTTATTACCGGAATTTAGCAATCTTTTTATTAATGGGAATGGAATGATGATGATGTAGTCTCATTTTAACATCAGAAATAGGTGGGATTTATCTCAGTAATTTTAAAATTATGTATAAAATATGTTATGCATAGTTAATACATGGGCAATGTGTAATGTGTGATGTGCACTTTAAATTATTGATTGGACATTGAAGGATGACTAATTGAATGTATTAAGTATGATGTATATAAGAAAGCTGCTTGATGTAACAATTTATTCTTTGAAGGCGTAAGCCGAGGTTCCAAACACATCAGTAAAACTTTTTCTATCCTTTTGTGTGTTTCATGGATTATTTGGAAGTGTTTGCGTGTTTTGATCAGTATACTTAATGCCATTCTGTTGTAGCTCAGAGCAGATCTGAGCATTGCCATTTATATTCTTGACATAGCTATAGAATGCCTTGTGGTTGTCTTTGGAATCTTTGGCAATTTTATTTTTGTAACTAGCTTTGGAGGATTTTATGAGGGATCTCTGCTTTTTACTGAGGCTGTTAAGGGAGTTTTTTTTGCATCCTGGGATTTTCCTCTTTTCTGCAACAGTTTCTTCCTTTTGTTGTAAAGTTTGTTTATGGTAAGGGACCACCAGATTGGCTTCCTTTTTGTGGAGGAGAGCATCTTGGGTCTATTGGTGATGGCACGATTCATGCATGAGTGGATGTGCTCATATAGTGCGCCTTAGTGTAGGATTCAGCAGTCGAACCTTCAGTTCCCATCTGCATGAATGTCATGAAGCTTATCACTCCTGACTTGAGTAGCATGAAGTTGGCTTTGGAGAAGTTTTTTACGGAAGTTTCCTTACTGGGGGGTGGGGGTGGGATGTGGATGTCAAGGGTGATTAGCTTATGGTCAGACGTGACCAACGAGGGGGTGACCATAGGTGTGGAGCACCGATTTCCCATGTTGGTAATGATCAGGTCTAGGATATTGGAGCCCCTGGTGGGACTAAGGATTAGTTGATCCAAGGTGCTGAAATTTATGAATTCCAAGAACCGTTGGGCAAAGGTGTTGGTACATGAGTAGTTTTCCCAGTTAATGGTAGGGTAGTTGAAATCACTCATTATTAGGGTGGTTGGTTGTATCTTAATATTTTCCAGTATGTTTAGAAAAGTGTAGTGAGAATCTTGGGGTATTGTGGGGAATCTTTAGCAAGCTACAATTTGGATTGCAGTCTTACCTAGTGTTAGTTGTACTAGGTTTGTTTTCCAGGTGCATCCCATCTATTATGGCTGTTTTATAATAGAGTATATTTTATAACACATTTTATTAATATATTATGCATTTCAACATTGTGTTAACATTTTATATTCACATCTTAACAGCATATGTTCCTTTTATTAGGTTATTAGTAACATTTTTAGTAATATTTTATAGTAACATACTTTTTAAGTGATTATTTACTGTCTGCATTCAAATTTGTGTATGATGTTTCTTGTAAAAAGCATTGGTCACTTTAAATGTTGTTATGGGTGTAACAACCAGTTAATTGATTCAGTTTCAGTATAAAAGGAAGGTTATGAAGTATAATGGCTATTCTGATGAAATCCCCTTGCTTGTTGTTAAAGGACGAAAGCACTTAAGTCTTTTTATTTTTTGTGATTTAATCAAACTCAGCTGTTCAAATGATCTGGATTTAAAGTTTTGCATTTTGGAAGGATGAATTCGACTTGACTCTGTGGAACTACACAAGAGGTTTTGCCGTTTTATGATGATGCTCTAGTACTTTTTGATAACCCCACACATTCCCAGAGGTAGCTGTCTCTAACTGCCCTATATACTTGAATAAGATCTCCTCTTAGATATCTATAAGAAACTGTGCAAGTTCAGATAGTTTACTCTTTCACAATAACTTAAATGTTCACATCCATGGATTCCCTTGGTATAGTTCCACTGTACTTTTTCTAGTTTACTCATGCTTGTTTTCCTTTATTGTTCCCATATTGTTCATAGGTTCATAGATTAGTACTAGGCTAACTGCCCTTGCGAGCCATTTTAAGCCTAGCCAATTATCCTTTGTGAGACTCAAACCCTGCACCTTGTGTTTGTAAGGCAAAGGCCTTAACCATTAGGCCACCCAATTCCATACTAAAGTTTGGGTCTAATGTAACAAACAATGATTACTTTTTTAGGGTACCTACTTTCTATAAACATTGAACTGATTTTAGTTACTCCCATTTCAAATAATTCTAACTCAGAGCAGTACCCTACTTTAAGGCCAATTTGGTAGATAGTATGACTGAATTAAAACTGTTTAACAAGGGGGTTAAATTTGAAAGTGTTTTTTTTTTTTTTTTTTTTTTTAAAGAGGAGAGTATTCCATCCAATATGAACACTGGGATAAATTTAAAGAAAAAAAGTTTTCAACTCCCCTATGCACCCAACAATATTTTCTGATGAAGTCTTACTGACGAAAGTGAAGGTTAAACAGACTGATGCCAATTTCGTGGTGGTTATTTGGTCTTGCCCTGTGATACTAGCCTTAGTGGTTTTCATTTTAATTTGTGTTTTTTTCACAACGGTCGCTTTGGATGAGTTTTTTGAGTTGAGTGTTTTGGTATATTTGTATGCATGTATTATCTTGTTCCCTCTTCTCTCACTATTGGAGCTCCTCTAGCAATTAGTCTAAGTGCTCCCCAGTTTCGTTTGACCCAGATATTCTGCTGAATATCCATCCTGAAATCCTTTATCAGTCACATGTTCACTTCTTTCTAAATGCGTCTCCTGTGGCATTGCTATTTGCAATCTGCATTTCCTAATATAATTTAATACTCAAATATTTTTGTCTATACCTGTGAGGCCATTCACATTCCAAAATAATATGGACAGGGTAGCCATTATAAGAAATTATTATTCCCACCTGTTATATATGACAGCTTTTCTAGATGTGTATTTCCAGCTTTTGTGCTACATGTACCCACAAATATTTGGCAGGCTGTTCTTTTATACAACAGTTCCTAGTCATCTCTATTTGAGTCTATGTTATATTTTACAAGGTGTTTTGTTTTATTAAAAACCCACAAATAAAAAAACAAACACACCTAGAGCACCCCTCATAACCTATTAAAACTATGTCCATCTACAGATAATGAACTTTAACCCTCTTGTCATAAATAGCTTCACTCACAGGGATTACATAACCTAAAATTAGGGTTATACATGCTAAGGCACATTACAGCCTGTGATCAAACTAACTCAAATTGCGGTCTCTTCCTGCCTTATCTTTATTCCCCTCCCACATGCGAAAAACAGCTTCTAAGCTTTCAGGAAACTAACTTTTAGCCTTAAGGAAAAGGTATACTAGCTATCCAAGTAAAACTAAATTATATTCTGTTTTAGAAAATGCAGTGAAATATTTTGGTACCAGGAAAGCTGCTCTTATTCACTTCCAACAATTACAAACTTTTTTGCTAATCTCCTTGCCATTATACCTTTTATTTTTATGGATTCCTTCAACAAACAATGCCAGAACTCACAAGATCTTACTGCCTGCACCTACAATCAGCTTGCCTCCATGGAGAGACAACAGAATATACAGCTGTCCTCAGCTGTGGATGTCTTAACTCACACTGAGCATTTACTTGGTAAAGGAGAACTTTATATTACATTTACAGTTTCTAATATTTTAAAGCTCATATACATACACAAAAAATAACTTATAAGATTATGCCAACATCATTAATCCAGACATTCACCTATGGAAAAGTAAAAGAAAACATCTCAACTATACAAATATTATCACTGTATTTTTTTTTTCTTGTAAAGCTGTATTTCACAAATGTGATTGATGCTTTATAGTATCACATTTAATCACCAATGTCAGTGTTGCTGGTCTTCTTACTGTTCATCTCTATCTCCCAACCCCAGACCTCTGGTTCAAGTCCGAGGTACTCCTGATTCTACTGGTCAACTTCTGTGCTTTTTTTTTTGCCTCTTACACATTTTACTTTGAAACACTGGAAAAGGTTTCACTGGCAATGTTTCTTTATGAGTTTTATTATATGAAGAATGAGAAGCAGAGTCCCCTTCTGTCTGATGACTTGCTTTTAAAACCAAAAGAATAAGCACTTGGGTGGTATGTCTCCAATAATTTAATTACAATAAACACCATTTAGTGCTTTCATCAACCACAATTGACTTCTTCAGAACACCAATACAAAGTTAAGAACCAGTTTAATTACATTTGCCACAGCTACAATTGGTTAATTACCAACCAATAAAAATTCTAAATTTGGCATGAATCATAAATATTAAAAATTTGGTCATGAATATTAAAAGTTTTGACCAGACCAAAGGCTTATTTAAACATTGGATTTTAAACCATAGATTAAATCTAGGGACTTAAACTTGTCCTGCCTTCTCTTTTAAAATTGGCATAATAGACAAATGGTCATTTAACCCTGGGGGAAGGTTGGTAGCTAACCTCAGTTGCCAAATCAATTCCTTTTTACACAGAATATTTTGCCAATCACCCCCCCTCTAGAATCTATTTGCACCATATCTAAAATACCAAACTTATAACCAGTACATCCTACACAATGTAAACTTTGTCTGAACAAGGCATTAGTTTCTTTTTTATTTTTAACATATAGATGTTCATAAATTCTTGTTTTCAACAGTCTCCCTGTCTTCCTAACATAAAATGAAGGGCAAGAATTGCATTTGGCAAGGTATACTAACTTATTAGAAAAACAATTTCCCTTCCTAAAACATAGGGTAATTGCTATTTTCATTGGCCAAGGTGATAGAATGATTTTCTAATATATATTGGTAATAAGGGCACCTTCAACAAGGTCTAATCCCACTCAATGTACTCCTGTTCTCTGGTCTACCACTTTTCCTCTCCAAAGTTAATTTCAAATTTGGCCCAATATTAGTGGAAAAAAGTAGGCTCATCACCCAATGTCTCAAATACATCATTTGTCTTAAAATACTCCAGTTATTATTGAGTATATTCTTGGCCCCCTTGTATAATGGGCTAGACTGAACCACACATGCTTGGTGAAAATCAATATCTACCCCTTTATCCACATTTCCTTCTATCTCTGGATGTTTAATGAACCCCTTTCCTAAAAGTGGTTGATATTCTTCCCCCACTCATGCATGACTTCATCTAGAATGGAATCAAACTCCCCAGGATAGTCCCTAGCCAAAAACATCTCCCTAAGGACCACAAATTCCTTCCTGACATCCTCTTTGTGGGAGGTCATCCTGTGTATTCTTATAGTTTGACCCTTAATAATCCCTTTCTTCTGAAATAGGGGGTGTTGACTATTATAATGTGGGTAGCTGTTACAAAAGGTTTTCTTCCGAAAAATTCTTGATTTAAAACCTTCCTTACCTTTTATTTAGTACCCAAATAACTAACTTCTCAAAAGTAAATTTTGAAAAACTGGTGGTATTATTCAAATATTGTATAAAGGCGGGTATTAAATCCTTAGACCCCCTCCATAAAATAAATATATCGTCCAAAAACCTATGATAGGTAATATCTGAAAAATATTCACTCAAATAAATCTTCCAGTTCCCATCCTAACAGTACTAGGTTGGCATACACAGGGGCACAAGTAGCCCCCATGGCTGGTCTTGGGATTTTTTGGGAAAGATAAAAACGGACAATTGGTCTCCGGATTTGTTTTTCTTGACTATAGATGTACAGGACCTCTTTACTTGTATTCCAAATGGGAAGGGTTGGAGATGTACTTTTTAACACATTCCCGATTACAAAATGATGAGGTCAAACTAATATGTGAAATTATGGCACTCATCTTAGAGAATAATTATATTTATTTTGAGGGGCAGTACTTTCAACAGATCAAAGGAGTGGCCATGGGGGCTGCTTGTGCCCCTGTGTATGCCAACCTAGTACTGTTAGGATGGGAGCTTGACCATGTATTTAAGAGTGAATATTTTTCAGATATTATTACCTATAATAGTTTTTTGGACAATATCTTTATTTTATGGAGGGGGGGGTCTAAGGATTTAATACCTGCCTTTATACAATATTTGAATACCACCACCAGTTTTTTAAAATTTACTTTTGAGTGTCACGAAGGAGAAATTAGTTATTTGGATACTAAAATAATAAAAGGTAAGGAAGGTTTTAAATCAAGAATTTTTTGGAAGAAAACCTTTAACAGCTACCTACATTATAATATTCAACACCCCCTATTTCAGAAGAAAGGGATTATTAAGGGTCAAGCTATAAGAATAGACAGGATGACCTCCCACAAAGAGGATGTCAGGAAGGAATTTGTGGTCCTTAGGGAGATGTTTTTGTATAGGGGCTATCCTGGGGAGTTGATTGATTCCATTCTAGATGAAGTCCTGGATGAGTGGGGGAAGAAATATCGACAACTTTTAGGAAAGGGGTTTATTAAACATCCTGAGATAGAAGGAAATGTGGATAAAGGGGTAGATATTAATTTTCACCAAGCATATGTGGTTCAGTATAGCCCATTATACAAGGCAGTCAAGAATATACTCAAAAACTGGAGTATTTTTAAGACAAATAATGATGTATATATGAGACATTGGGTGATAAAATTATTTTTCCACTAAAATTGGGCCAAATTTGAAATTAATTTTGGAGAGAAAAAGTGGTAGACTAGAGGGCAGGAGTACATTGAGTGGGACTAGACCGTGTGGAAGGTGCCCTTATTGCCAATATATATTAGAAAATCATTCCATCATCTTGGCCAATAAAAATACCAATACCCTATTTTTTAGGAAGGGAAACTGTTTTTCTAGTAAGTTAGTATACCTTGCCAAATGTAATTCTTGCCCCTCATTTTATGTTGGGAAGATGGAGAGACTGTTGAAAACAAGAATTTATGAACATCTATAAGATGCTAAAAAGAACCTAACACCTTGTTCAGTTTACATTGTGTAGGATTTACTGGTTATAAGGTTGGTATTTTAGACATGGTGCAAATCGATTCTAGAAGGGGTGATTGGCAAAATATTCTGTGTAAAAAAGAATTGATTTGGCAACCAAGGTTAGCTGCCAACCTTTCCTCAGGGTTAAATGACCATTTGTCTATTATGACAATTTTAAAAGAAAAGGCAGGACAAGGTTTTAAATTCAATGTTTAAAATAAGCCTTTCGTCTAGTCAAAAGTTTTAATATTCATGACCAAATTTTTCATATTTATGATTCATGCCAAATTTAGAATTTTTATTGGTTGGTAATTAACCAATTGTAGCTGTGGTAAATGTATTTAAACTGTTTCTTAACTTTGTATTGGTGTTCTGAAGAAGTCAATTGTGGTTGACGAAAGCACTAAACAGTGTTTATTGTAATTAAATTATTGGAGATGTACCACCCAAGTGCTTATTCTTTTGGTTTTATTGTTTTGTCTTATAAGCACTTACACCACTTTTTGGCTCAATGATGGCTCACTTTTCATTGGACAGACTTTTGTATTTACTCCTTAGCCTGTTATGAATCAAAAAATGACTGATCTTCCAAGAAAACATATTCTGAAGATAGCTGGATGCAGCAGCTTGATTCTCATGACTGCCTCTCGACATTCCCTGATTCCTGGGATAAATCTGCTTCTCTTATGCCTGTCGTGCAGTGAGTAACCATTTTCCACAAATACTTCTGCCTCCAATTTTTAATGCTTTGCCATTCTGCTAGTTTCAGGATCAATTCTTTCTTCTGGTATGATTGCATCTTAACTAAAATAGGTTGTGGCTGCTTTCTCATAGCCAGATTTGGACCATATACACGATGTGTCCTTTCAATTAAGAAATCCTGCCATGGAATACCAACCCAGCTGCTTATTTGTGCTTTCGTAAAATTAAGACAGGTCTGTTCCTTTCAGGTTCTCAGGTACAGCAGAAAATCTCAAGTCTTCTCCGAGTGCTCTGTCCTCCAACTCTATGATTTTTTGAAACAGCTCTTCTTGAGCAGTCACATACTCTGCCAGCCTTTTCTTCTATTCAACCTCTGATTTTTGCAGTTTTAACATTTCATCTTATTAGCTGTTTAAAGCTTCTTCCATTTTTTCAGCCTTTTGTTATCACAGTATCATAGGAGGTTACTAGGATATTGGCCCTGAGGCCCTTAAAAGCCTCTGAAGAGTTTAGCCCATGTTTAGACAAGTCAGCACCCAAAGTCCCTGTTCAGCAGGTACACAGGTGGAATCCAGGGGTGTATTTTCTGTTTCTCATATACTCTGACGTGGGGAGGGAGACTATTTCACAGATGGGGGAGTCTCTGGGATACAAATTTGTCCCACCAACAAGGCCTATTGATACAAGGCCTATTGATATCACAGACCAGGTTGTGGTTGCACGTACTGGTTGCTCGAGTGGAGCTTGACTTGCGGATATGCAGCAGTCCCATCAAGGCGGGGTCTGAGACTGCTTTGTATGCCAGGCAGAGGCCGCTTCTGAGGAGTCTATATGAAACTGAGTAGAGGGATAGGGCTTTTAGTCTGTGTAGGGAAGATGCTTGAGGCCCTGGATTCTCCTGGTGAGGAACCTCTGTGGTCTCTCCAGCTGCTGCAAGTGTTTTGTGAGGTACATGCCAAAGGGGGCACTGTACTCAATAACTGGCCTTATAAGGGGAGACTACAGGGATGTTATGACTTTTTTGCCCATGGATGAGATGCCCTTACTTAGGAGGTGGACTATGTAGAAAGCTTTTCGTACAATTGAAGCAACATGGTGGTCAAAAGTCAGGTTGCTATCAACCTGTGTGCCCAAATCCCTCACTACTGATTGTGTACTTAAGACATTGTTATTAATGTGATATGTGGGGAAGTCATGTTCACCAAAGGGGATGATGCATTTTTTGGCATTCAGCTTGAGGCCATGTTTCTGGCACCATGAGAATATATATCCCACTCACACTGAAGCGTCTCAGGCTAGGAAAACCGAAGAAGCAAAATCCTGTAGATGTCACCACAGCAGAGAATGAGCAAGTTACACTTGATTAAAAAGAAAATTAGCTTTTATTGATAAAGCAAATAAAATACGATGAGTGCTTTCGGCATAATCTGCCTTCTTCAGATCGTGTAATGTAAAGACCAACAATGGTTTAAACAACATTGAAAAACCAATCATAATGAGTCTTTAGTCACTTCCTTTTTCCTTTGGTTTTTTACTTCCAATCATAATGTAGCATCAGTGAACTTATTTGCATGTGCTAAGCAGAACAAGATCTTGTAATTGGTGCTTTGATGTTAGCTAATCATTTGTCTAACTAATTGTATTATATCCAATCAAGATGCTTTTATGTTCTACTAAGGGTTCAGAATTACTGTTCTGTTGACAACCAATCATATACTTCACATTGGTTGTTATTTCCAATCTTAATACAGCCTTAGTAAGCTTAGTTGCATAAATTGAAACTGCTATTTGGCACTATAGCCAAGACCAACCAATTATATGCCCCACTTTGATTCTTACTTCCAACCACAATGTAGCATCAGTAAACTTATTTGCATAAACTAGAACTGCTGTTTGATACTATAGTCAGAATCACTAAGAATCCTTGTATGTCCGTTAATACCCATGTCAAGACTTAAGTACTTGATAAATATAGTTTCATCCTGTTCCTTAGTTTCTACTGCAAATACCAATCTAACACAAAGCTTCCAGCAGTTTCATAAAAGCAAGCTTTACACCTTAAAATATTGTTACATTCTTACCTTGCATAACTAAACACTTATAGTTAAGTAAGCAAGTACTAGCACAATGTTTTCTAAACTGCATAGAAACACGATATCCAATGGAAATAAATCTAAATATATAAAGTTAAAATATCCAAAGACATGAAAAATGCTTCAGTTGCAAAGTATGTTAAATAAACATACATCTAGCTCAGAGAGTTGCTTGTTGCCAATTAAAATTATTAAGTTTATTTTAATATTAAAATTGTATTACAACATGAAAGTCCAAGTGTTCTTTCATGTCAGTTTGAGGGGGGGGGGGGGGGGGGGGAGTAACAAACCACATATATGTGAAAATATATTGCTGACCATTTTGGTCAAAAGACTCGTTAAGAAAAGAATGACTTATTTTAAAAGGCTCATTGGTAAAACAAGACTGAGTTTGTTAGAATGTTTGCCCGCATTCGCGGCTGCAGAAAGATAACAAAGATGACTCAAAGGAGACTTATTCAGGTAAGCTATCAGATTGAAAAAAAACAAACTGCAAAATAACTCCACTACAAACATCATTGGTTGGCCAAGGTTAGTAAAAAAAAAGGGGTCCGCTCGCTTTCGCGGTGTGGCAGGGATATCTCTAATAACTTCTTGCACATTTTAACTATTTATTTAAAGCTTGATGCCTTATCAGTAGATAAGTATATTGGGGAGAAGAAAAATATGCATATATATATATATATATATATATATATATATATATATATATATATATATATGGATCTACCTTAGTACATCGACATGTTAAAAGAGCGAACATGAATTAACCGACGCCAGAAGATCGCAAGTCACTTCACCGACGCCAGAAGATCGACAAGGCAGAAGACCGACGGAGGAAGACACCGACGCTGAGAATACTGCGATGGGGAAAGGATGTGTAAGTATGCGGTAGTGACGGACGATAGGGTGCGAGTACGGTAAGTGTGCGATGTTGGTGGTCTGTAGGGGTAGGGGTGGGATAAGTGAGTTAGGGTTAGGGCGCGGGTTAGGTGAGTGTGCGATAGTGACGGACCTCAGGGTAAGGGTTTGGGTTAGGGTTGTAGATAGTTGTGTATGTATGGGTTAGTGTTCGTTTGTAAGGATTTTGGTGTGCTTGTGTTGTGTGTGTGGGTTTTGGATAGGGGATTTGTTTTGTTTGTTGGTATGATGTGTAAGGTGTATGCGATGTCGTGTTTGTGCACTGTCGATCTTCTGGCGTCGGTGAAGTGACTTGCGATCTTCTGGCGTCGGTTAATTCGTGTTCGCTCTTTTAACATGTCGATGTACTAAGGTAGATCTATATATATATATATATATATATATATATATATATATACACACATACACAAACTCAACTGTACCTTTACAAGAAATTTAACAATCACAAGCAATCCGCCTGCTTTCACGGCAAGAGAAAGCATTCTTAGTGAATCTGCTCATAAACAAAAATGTTACTTCTTAATAAAACAACCTTATGACATCAAAAGTGTGTCCATGATTATCTTAATAATAATGAAAAGATCATAGGATTTCGGGCTTGCATAAGTTATACTAGCTTACCAATTATTTGAATTGAAACTGAATAAAGATATACTACCTTGTCTATGCTATTTCATACAGGTAAGACCTTGGATAGAGACTAAGTAATATTATATATTCACTATATCCACATCTATTAAAAAACAATGTCACTAGTTGCAACCAAATAAGTCCATAGCTATAGTATGAAACATGACACAAAAGAATGTTGAATGACTAAAAATCAAAAACAAACCATTTTGAAAGCATTTAAACTATTAATGCATTAAAATTGCTTATTGATTGTGAGACGTCTTTTTCAGAATTGGTTTTAAAGGGATCACATTGTTCAAACCTGGAGGATGTGTACTTCTCAAATTTGCAATCTAACTTCACATAGTGCTGTTCGATTCATGACATCTCCTTGTCTGGGTTTGAATGGAATTGCCTCTATGGCTTTAAATGTGAACTTATGTGATGGATAGGAAGCTATACGGTTTGCAAGGCTGTTGTGAGGGTCTCTATTAGAGATATCCCTCATATAGCACAAAATTCTATTTTTAAATTGTTGGTCAGTTTTAGCCACATAAAAAGATGGGCAGTTGCAAGATATACAAGATGTTGTGCATTGCAAGTGGCTGCTGCTCTGAAGTAATACGTTTGATTTGTGTTCGGATGCACAAATGAAGTAGTTAGATTAATGAACTGTCAAGCTTTACATCTCCCACATATGTGGGTGCCTTCACTCATAGCAGGTGTCTTCTTCTTGAGACCATCTTTATTGCATAAGAGTTTCTTCAAATTATTCTTATTTTTAAAGACAAATCTCGGTTGATCGCCTACAATGCTTTTGATTTTTTCATTTTCAGTGAGGATCGGCCAAAGTTGTTTAATGATATTACAGATTTGCACATGATCCATACTATAAGTCATGACACAATTGACCTTATCCTTCCTGGTTTGACTAAATACGTGTTCATTCGGTGTATTAGCTTCTATTTTTTAATTTCTTTGAAGAAAATAAGGACGTACTTTATTACGAACACTGGTCTGCAGGTCTGGCTTACTAGATAAATCTTTATCCTTGTAGCTTCTTTCTCAGAGATTTGTTTTTGGTGTGGAACACTCTGTAATGAGTGAATGGGAGATCATAGGTTTACCCCGGGTATCACTTCTGTGTCACTGTTAGACAGAGGCACAGTATACTAACCTCGAAAAAGGGCATAGCAAAATTAATTTAAAATGGGTGGCGAAAGCCAAACATACTCTGGCTAGGCTTATAAATGCCCTAGGGCAGATAGCCTAGTATGAACCTATGAACCTATTGTATGTAGTTTCTACCGTGTACAACCTGGAAGCCTTGCTCATTTGATTTTCCATAAAGTTTTAGAAACATGTCTGGGATGCATGCTGGATCAGTGCAAATAATGGGTACGCCAAGTTGACTTATGGTGGATTCTAGTGTGCATACCTTTGCTACTATCTAAAGTTAGAGTGATATCCAAAAAACATTTGGAGGATTCGACAGATAACCTCAGAAATGTTGTGAAATTCAAAAAATTATTGAAGTCAGCTAAGTCCTGTTCACTCCCTCTCCAAAGGAGGAAGATGTCATCAACAAAGCGACAATAAAACACTACACATTGGTGCCAGAGATTGCTGATATTATGGACATGATTTATCTCCTATTGAGCAAGAACTAGGTTTGAGTAACTATTCGCACATAGGGTGCCCATCGCTAAACCCCATGTTTGCCTATAGCACTCATTCCCATACATGAAGAAATTATTCTCCACCATCATTTCAAGGAGGTTGCAAACTACCTCCACATTTCAGCCACTAGACATTCCTAGGGTCCTAATGGCCTCTATGCCATATTCATGTGGGATGACCGTAAAAAGATGGACTACATCCATGGTAACCAAGATCAGGTCTGAAATATTAATGAAGTCTTTTATGCTTGTGCTAAGAGTAGTTAGAAAATCTCCTTATTTTTTTAGTAACATGTCAACTGTGATCAGCAGTTTTATTTCATTTTCTACATATATGGATAGAGGTTGTTATCCAACCTTGACCTGTTACTATGGGTCTTAGCGGTGGATTAACAGGATCTTTATGGATCTTGGGGACGCCACTTATTGCTGGTATCATTGAGTTCTAGGTTTCAAGAAATTTAAAGAGGCCCTCACTGATGCGTCTCTCTAATAGGAGATCATTCAATGCACCAGGCACATATTTCACACTCTGTTCCAAAAGTTTTGGGGTGACAATTGCATATGTTTTATGGTCACTTAACATTTCTTTCATTCTATTCCTATACCAAGAGGCATCCATTACCACTGTAGCTCCACCCTTATCGGCTGGTTTTATGACAATGTCGACATTATCTCTCAATTCCATAAGAGCTTGATACTCATTAGTTCTTAGATTATGAAAATACTTGTTTGTTTCAATCTATCCTGAGTTTGCTGACTTCATTTTCACATACATTTATAAATAGATCCACTGAAGGATGGTTCATAGGCACAAAAGTACCAGGTTTCGTATATCTCTGTGTACCATCAGCATTACTTTCAGGGAATATATTTCTCAAGCTCACATTCCTACTAAAGAGCTTGATAAGAGCAACAAACTCATGGAGATCTGAATGGAGAGGGAACAAAAGTCTATCCTTTCTCTAACACTTTGATATGATCTTGACTGAGTGGAAAATGAGACATGTTGATGACTAACTAACTAAATTTACCAATTCATTTTCTTGCGTTTTCTTTCTTGACTTGGTGTCCTGCCACGTTTCTGCAGACTCTCTTTGATGGGAATAGGAAAAGGGTGGAAGGCTAAAAAATTCCCTAAAGGGCGTTCCTTTGGTCTAGCACCATTAATATGGTCAGAACTGAGGTTTGTGTAACTCTTTGATAGTACACATATCTACAGAAACGTGGCAGGACACCAAGTCAAGAAAGAAAACAAGAAAATTAACTGGTAAATGAAACAGTTCATTCGTTAGTCATCAACATGTCTCATTTTCCACTCAGTCAAGATCATATCAAAGTGTTAGAGAAAGGATTGACTTTTGTTCCCTCTCTCCATTCAGACCTACAAGAGTTTGTTGCTGATATCAAGCTCTTTGGTAGGAATGTGAGCTTGAGAAATATATTCCCTGAAAGTAATGCTGATAGTACACATATTTAAGAAACCTAGTACTTTTGTGCCTACGAACAATCCTTCAGTGGATTTATAAATTTATGTGAAAATGAAGTCAGTAAACTCAGGACAGATCGAAACAAACAGAAGTATTTTCATAATCTAACAACTAATGAGTATCAAGCTCTTATGGAACTGAGAGATAATGCAGACATAGTCATAAAACCAGCAGATAAGGGTGGAGCTACAGTGGTAATGGATGCCTCTTGGTATAGGAATAGAATGAAAGAAATGTTAACAGACCATATAACATATGCAATTGTCACCCCAAAACATTTGGAACAGAGAGTGAAATATGTGCCTGGTGCATTGAATGATCTATTAGAGAAATGTATCAGTGAGGACTTCTTTAAATTTCTTGAAACCTAGAACCCAATGATGCCAGCAATAAGTGGCCTCCCCAAGATCCATAAAGATCCTGTTAATCCACCGCTAAGACCCATAGTAGCAGGTCGAGGTTGGGTAACTGAACCTCTACCCATATATCTAAAAAATGAACTACAACTACTGACCACAGTTGACACGGTACTAAAGGATTCAGGAGGATTTTCTAACTTTTCTTAACACAAGCCTAAAAGACCATTAATTTTTCAGACCTGATCTTGGTTACCATGGATGTAGTCAATCTTTTTATGGTCATCCCACATGAATATGGCATAGAGGCCATTAGGACTCTAGGAATGTCTAGTGGCTGAAATGTGGAGGTAGTTTGCTACCTTCTTGAAATGATTTTGGAGAATTTCTTCATGTATGGGAAACAGTGCTATAGGCAAACATGGGGTGTAGCGATGGGCACCTCATGTGCGAATAGTTACTCAAACCTGGTTCTTGCTCAATGGGAGATGAATCATGTCCATAATATCAGCAATCTCTGGCACCAATGTATAATGTATTATGTTCACTTTGTTGATGACATCTTCCTTCTTTGGAGAGGGAGTGAACAAGACTTAGCTGACTTCAATAATTTTTTGAATTCACAACATTTCTGAGGTTCACTGTCGAATCCTCCAAATGAGATAAGTTTTTTTTGATATCACACTAATGTTAGATAGTGGCGAAGGTATGCACACTAGAATCCACAGTAAGTCAACTTGGCGTAACCATTTGCACCAATCCAGCATGCATCCCACACGTTTTTAAAAACATGGAAAATCAAATGAGCAGGGCTTCCAGGTTGTGCACAGAAGAAACTACATACAATACAGTGTGTTCCACACTAAAAACAAATCTCAGAGAAAGAGGCTACAAGGATAAAGATTTATCTAGTAAGCCAGACCTGCAGACCAGTGTTCGTAATAAAGTACACCCTTATTTTCTTCAAAGAAATGAAAAAATAGAAGCTAACAAACTGAATGAATGCGTATTTAGTCAAACCAGGAAGGATAAGGTCAATTGTCTTGACTTATAGTACGGACCATGTGCAAATCTGTAATATCCTTAAACAAATTTTGGCCAATCCTCACTGAAAATGAAAAAAATCAAAAGCATTGTAGGCAATCAACCCAAGATTTGTCTTTAAAAATAAGAATAATCTGAAACAACTATGCAATAAAGATGGTCTCAAGAAGAAGACACCCACTATGAGTGAAGGCACCCACAAATGTTGGAGATATAAAGCTTGCCAGTTCATTAATCGAACACTTGTGCATCTGAACACGATTCAAATGCATTACGTCAGAGCAGCAGCCACTTGCAATACACATCTTGTATATCTTGCAACCTACAGCAACTGCCCATCTTTTTATGTGGCTAAAACTAAACAACAATTTAAAACAGAATTTTGCGCCATATGAGGGATATCTCTATTAGAGACCCTCACAACAGCCTTGCAAACCATATAGCTTCCTATCTGTTACATAACTTCAAATTTAAAGCCATAGAAACAATTCCATTCAATCCCAGACAAGGAGAGGTCATGAATCGAACAGAACTATGTGAAGTTAAATGGATTACAAATTTGAGAAGTACATGTCCTCCAGGTTTGAACAATATGATCCCTTTAAAACCAATTCTGAAAAACAGACGTCTCACAATCAATAAGTAATTTTAATGCATTGTTTAATAGTTTTAATGCTTTCAAAATGAAGGTTTGTTTTTGATTTTTAGTCATTCATTGTTTTTTGTGTCATGTTTCATACCATAGCTATGGACTTATTGGTTGCAACTACTGAAGTGTTTTTAATAGATGTGGGTATAGTGAATACTTAATATTAGTCTCTATCTAAGGTCTTACCTATATGAAATAGCATAGACATGTAGTACATCTTTCTTCAGTTTCAATTCAAATAATTGGTAAGCTGGTAAAACTTATGCAAGCCCGAAATTCAATGATCTTTTCTTTATTATTAAGATAATCATGGACACTCTTTTGATGTCATAAGGTTGTTTCAATAAGAAGTAACAAAAATTTTTGTTTATGAGCAGATTCACTGAGAATGCTTTCTCTGTTGCCGTGAAAGCTGGCGGATTGCTTGTGATTGTTAAATTCCTTGTAAAGTTACAGTTGAAATATATATATTTTTTTCTTTCTCTTCTCCCCAAGATACTTATCTACTGATAAGGCTTCAAGCTTTAAATAAATAGTTAAAATGTTTAAGAAGGTATTGGAGATATCCCTGCAGCCACGAAAGCTGGCGAACCCCCCCCCCCTTTTTTTTTTTTTTTTTACTAACCTTGGCAACCAATGTTTGTTTGTAGGTGAGCTATTTTGCAGTTTGTTTTTTCCAATCCGATAGCTTACCTGAGTGAGTCTCCTTTGAGTCATCTTTGCTGTCATTCTGCAGCCGTGAATGCGGGGAGATATTCTAACAAACTCAGTCTTGTTTGACCAATGAGCATTTTAAAATAAGTCATCCTTTTCTTAAGGAGTCTTTTGACTGAAATGGTCAGCAATATATTTTCACATATGTGTGGTTTGTTACTCTTTTTTTTTTTTTTCTTTCTCAAACCGACATGAAAGAACACTCGGACTTTCATGTTGTAATACAATTTTACTAATAATACAACAAACATAAAATAAACTTAATTTTAATTGGCAACCAGCATCTCTCTGAGCTGGATATATGTTTAGTTAAAATTTTGCAACTGAAGCATTTTTTTGTCTTTGGATATCTTAACTTTATATATTTAGTTTTATTTCCATTGGATACCAAGTTTCTGTGCAGTTTAGAAAACATTGTGCTAGTACTTACTAAGTGTTTAGTTATGCAAGGTAAGAATGTAACTTAATATTTTAAGGTGTAAAGCTTGCTTTTATGAAACTACTGGAAGCTTTGCTTCAGATCTGTTGATATTTGCAGTATAAACTAAGGAGAACAGGATGAAATTATATTTATCAAGTACTTATTACATCTTGACATGGGTATTAACTTTACTGACATACAAGGATTCTTAGTGATTCTGACTATAGTATAAAACAGCAGTTCTAGTTTATGCAAATACGTTTACTGATGCTGCATTGTGGTTGGAAGTAAGAACCAAAGTGGGACATCTGATTGGTTGTTCTTGGCTATAGTGCCAAATAGCAGTTTCAATCTATGCAAATAAGCTTACCAAGGCTGTATCGCGATTGGAAATAACCAATGTGAAGTACATGATTGGTTGTCAACAGAAAGTACAGTTTTGTACCTACCATAAATGTAGATTTCCGATAGATATGCAACTGCAGTCATAACATATGGGTTGTCCTGCCTCAGGCAGCCCTCAGTCGGCCGAATTCCAAAGTCTGGGTCCGGCGTTGGCTGGTGTCGCCTCCTCTCCGACGTCACAATGGCTGGAGTATAAAGGCATCGGCCAACGCCATCTTCTTCAGTGTTTCTTGCCCCAGATGCCAGGTGCCCTCCTAGGAAGGCTAAATTTGGTAAATGGATAAAATAATCCCAAACATGCACAACAATAATAAACAGATACACCATAGGAGATACCCCCAGCTGAAGGGAAGAGGGGTAGGGACCCAAAAAGAAGGATACAGAGGGGTAGGAGGGTGGGAAAATCTGACTGCAGTTGCATATCTATCGGACATCTACATTTATGGTAGGTACAAAACTGTACTATGTCCTTCAAGAATGCAACTGCAGTCATAACATATGGGTTGAGTACCATAGCCAAGCTGGGGGTGGATGGAACTATAAGGATGGTGTAGCTAAAATCCCCTGCAGGACTGCCGAAGCAAAGCCTGCTCGGGATCTAGAGTATAAGGGCAGGTTGTAGTGTTTGGTAAATGTATGCACGGAGCTCCATGTAGCAGCTTCTAAAATGTCCTTTGTTGCCACTCCTCTTAGGAAAGCTGTGGAAGTGGCTATAGCTCTGGTGGAATGTGGCCTGATATTGACCGGCACACCTTTTCCATGGAAAGAATAGCAAAATCTGATGCAATGTCCAATCCATTTTGAAATTGTTTGCTTGGAGATTGCTTTTCCTTGTACTCCAGCAGCATAGGCTACAAACAGCTGTTCAGACCTTCTGGTGGCCTTAGTTCTGTCCAAGTAGTAGCGTAATTGCCTGTGTATGTCCAAAGTATGCAGTAGTTTTTCCCCCTTATTTTGAGGATTGGGGAAGAATGCAGGTAGATGAATAGCTTGATTTAGAGACACCCTGGAAATTACCTTTGGCATGAATGTAGGATTGGTTCTTAGACAGACTCTGTCTTGATGAAAAATGAGGAAGGGGGGCACTGCCATGAGTGCCTGTATCTCCGAAACTCTTCTTGCAGAGGTGACTGCCAATAAGAAGGCTGTCTTCCATGACAGAAATTGCATTTCTGAGGTTGCTGCTGGCTCAAATGGAGGAAGAGTTAGTTTTTCCAACACGTAGTTGAGGTCCCATGCAGGTACTGGCTGTTTTCTGGGAGGTTTTATATTCTTTATCCCTCTTAAAAACAGTCTTAGCAGAGGATGCGAAAACACTGGAGGGTCACAGTTGTATTTTGCTGAGATTGCTGAGGCATGAATCTTTATTGAGGAGTATGAGAGTCCAGTATTAAATAGTTCTGCCAAGTATTCTAATATTTGAGGTATACTCAGTAATGCTGTATCCTGACCCCTGTTGGCATTCCAGATACTGAATCTCTTCCACTTGGCTGAATAGGTTTTTCTGGTGGAAGGTCTGCGTGCTTCCAGCAAGATCTCTTGAACAGATTTGGAAAGAGAGTTTGGTGTTGAAGTCATGGTAGCCTCCATGCTGTCAGATGCAATGTTTTCAGGTCTTGATGTACGGTCTTGTAATTGTGTTGAGTTAGGAGCAGGGGCCATAGGGTCAGAGGCCATGGCTTGGTCCAAGTTATGGTCAATAGCAATGGGTACCAGTGTTGCCTCGGACAATCTGGAGCTATCAAGATGCCTATTGGTTGTTCTGCTTTGATCTTCAGTATCACCTTGGTCAGCAGAGGCAGGGGAGGGAATGCATACATTTTTGGAGAATTCCAGCTGAAGGAGAGAGCATCCGTTTTCCAAGCTAGAGGGTGGTGAGTCCTTGTGCAGAACTTTTCCAGTTGATGATTTAAGTGGGAAGCAAAAAGATCTACGTCCGGTCTTCCCCATGTCCTTGCCAGTTGAGAAAAAATGTGAGGGTGCAGCATCCATTCGTGTGAATCCATGAAATTTCTGCTCAGATTGTCCGCCAGCACATTGTCCTTGCCTGGTACAAACTGGGATTGTAAATGTATCCTCAGGCTCAGGGATGTTTCCCAGAGAAGCATTGTTAGTCTGCAGAGGGGGTAAGAATGAGTGCCTCCCTGCTTGTTTATGTACCACATGACAGTAGTGTTGTCTGCCCTTATTAGCAAATGTCCCTGTTTTAGTGATTTTTCGAAAGTCTCGATGGCATGTATCACTGCCAACATCTCCTTTTGGTTTATGCGCAGATGTCTTTCCTTTGGCGTCCAAAGACCTTGAATGCATCTGCCCTCCATGTGCGCCCCCCATCCATGGTCTGAGGCGTCTGTTATCATTTGGTCTGCTTGAGGTCTGTTGAAAGGCATGCCTTTGTTTAGTTGACTGGCTTGAGCCCACCATAGAAATTCCTTCTGCAGACATGGAATAAGTGGGATCATGTCCTCTAGGCTGTTGTTGTGTTGAGACCATAAGTTTTTTAGATACCATTGCAGCTTTCTCATATGAAGTCTTGCCAAAGGTATCAGAAGAATGCAAGATGCCATGAAACCCAGGGCCTGCAGGATTTTCCTTGCAGTCAGCTGGGAAAGCTTTGCTAGGCCTTTGAAGTACTCTGGTAAATGCTGCTGTTTTTCCTCTGTGAGGTAGGCCATTTGTTTTTCCGTGTCCAGTTTGGCTCCTAGGAATATAATTTGTTGGGATGGCAGTAAGTTTGACTTCTGAATGTTGACTGTGTATCCCAAGGCCTGCAGTAGATGCATGACATAGTCCAAATTCCCTTTTAAGGTTTGCTTGTTGTCTGCTTGTATGAGACAGTCGTCCAAGTAGGGGTATATTTGAATCCCCTGCAGTCTGCAGTGTGCCACTACTGATGCCAGGCATTTCGTGAACACTCTGGGCGCAGTAGATAAGCCAAACGGCAATGCTGAGAATTGATAATGCTCTGTCCCTGCAAGAAATCTGAGGTATCTTCTGCAACCTTGTCTGATTGGGACATGCAGGTATGCCTCCTTGAGGTCCAGAGTGACCAGCCAAGACCCCTTGCCCAACATGGGAAGAAGTTGCTGCAACGTCAGCATTTTGAACTTTGGCACAATGAGGAAAGTGTTTATAGTTGACAAGTCCAGTATGGGTCTCCATTTGTTTTCTTTTCTTGGAACAAGGAACAGTCTTGAGCAAAATCCCTGGCCTTGTTCCCAAGGAGGAACCCTTTCTATTGCTTTTATACTTAATAGTTTGGAAACTTGAGTGAGTGCCTCTGCCCTTTGATGATGTGGCAGGTTTGGCATGCCTTGTTTTATTGGTAATGTGTGGAAGAGGAATCTGTAACCTTTGTCTATCAAATCCAGAATCCAATTGTCCTTGGTTAAGATATGCCAGTTTTGTGAGAATAAGGCTAATTTTCCGCCCAAAGGTGCTTCTCTTTGAACCTTTGTAGGCGGTACGAAAGTCAAGTCATTGTGATTGTCCTTGTGGTGCAGCTGAATTGTCTGCGCCACTTCTTTGATTTGGAGGTTGCCATTGGCGTCCCCTGTAAGATCCTCGGTATTGCCCTCTACCTCGGGCACGTCTGCTTTTTCCCCTTTGAAACTTGTCAGAGCCGGGAAGGACCAATTCTTGGAGGGCCAGTTTCTGCTGAATCTGGGTGGCTGAACCTGAAGGAAATCCTTGACTGTCTGTACTGACTTTGCTTTTTCCTCTATGGATTTCAATACATCTTGTGCAGTAGCACCAAAAAGCTTTTGTTTTTCCAAAGGTGCATCCAGTAACTTTACTTTAACATGGTCAGGCAAAGACTGATCCTTCAACAAAGCATGTCTACGTATTACAGCCCCAGTCATAGCTGCCCTACATGAAGCTTCCAGTGCATCATAACCACACTGCAGAAAATGGTTATTAACCTGCTGAGTGTTGTGAATATGATCCTGCAGTGCCTTTTTATCAATAGGCTCAGGAGAGGCTAACTTTTTCTGTAAATCATCCAGAAGAAAATCTTGGTACTGAAACATGTGAAAAAGGCAGTTAAGAGACCTCATGGCTAGGGTAGTAGAGGTATATACTTTTTAACCCCATCTCTCCAGGGACCTTGCTTCTCTGTCAGCTGGCAGTGGGTTTTTGGCAGAGGAGGAAGCCACTCCCTTGGGGCCCTGTGAAATAGGTCCACAGAGTGAGCCTTAAAAAGGTGCTTGTGAGTGTCCGGGACCCTGTAATATCTGTCCAGCTTAACAGGAGCAGGAGGAAGAGAATCAGGGTTGGCACTGGAGTCAGAGAAAACATCATCCAAAACATCCATAACTGGAGGGATAGCCAAGGGTCTGTGCTGGGGAAGCTTGAGGAAAGTACGAAGCCTTTTCCTGGAGTCAGAGAATTCCTGACCCTGCCATTGAAAATGTTCCCTCATGGAATGCAGGACTTCACCAAAAGAGAAATCCTCTGGAGGGGAGGCAGAGGGAATTGATTCCTCAGCATCAGAGTCCTCGTAGGACTGGAAGGGTTCTTCTTGGGTATCAGAATGCTCAGAATCCCCAGAGGCTTCATCTGAGGAGAGGTCGTCCGCCTGCTCAGTTCTAGGCCTTTTTTCTGCAGGTGGCTGAGAACCCCTGTCCGGATGAGGCTGAGACCCCCTGATAAGGGAAATAAGATCTGCAGCCAGAGACATGATCTGCTTATCAGATGAAGGGGCCTGGGCAGGTTTAGGATGGGCCTTGGCCTGACTGGCGGCCTTAGCACATGCAAAGGCCTTGATGGACATGGAAACAGGAGGCCTAGCAGCCCCACGTGCAGGCGTTACCTTGTCCACAGGAATGGTGTCGGGTAGATCCGGAACTTCGGTTTCCGGAGGAAAATCCACAACCGGCACCGGAGAGATCTCCGAGACCGAAGGTCGTGTTAACGCTGTGTCGTCGGCCTGGAGCGGTTGATTTACCACTTCTGAGGGGACCAGAGCGCTAGCAGAGGATTTAGGAGTAGCATCGGTAGTGGACGCGGGCCGAGCATGTCGTTCCCGGTCCTTGCGTTTTTTAGCAGATTGGGTTGTCGGTTGATCCGACGGCATGATATACGCAAAGGATTCACAGAAAAATTCCTCGGCGAATTCTGCCTGGCGCCTGAGAGTGCGCTTATTAAAGCAAGCACAGGCAGCACAGGCCGAGACGTCGTGGTCTGGGCCCAGGCAAGGAAGGCAGAGAGAATGGAAGTCCTTATGAGGTATTTGTTTACCACAAGACAAACAATTATTAACTTTCTCAATTTGTTCTGACATCAGCTGAGGGAAGAATAAATGTTCCCCAATGGGGTACTTAGCTTTTAGATGACTTCGGTACTGAAAACACAGGAGCTGACCGACCGGCACTTGCGAACTGCTTCTGCTTCGGGCACCGCGCGGCAAGAAAGACTGAAGAAGATGGCGTCGGCCGATGCCTTTATACTCCAGCCGTTGTGACGTCGGAGAGGAGGCGACACCAGCCGACGCCGGACCCAGACTTTGGAATTCGGCCGACCGAGGGCTGCCTGAGGCAGGACAACCCATATGTTATGACTGCAGTTGCATTCTTGAAGGACATCAGTAATTCTGAACCCTTAGTAGAACATAGAAGCATCTTGATTGGATATAATACCATTAGTTAGACAAATGATTGGCTAACATCAAAGCACCGATTACAAGATCTTGTTCTCCTTATTAGCTCATGCAAATAAGTTCACAGATGCTATATTGTGATTAGAAGTAAAAAAAAAAAAAAAAAAAAAAAAAAAAAGGAAAAGAAGTGACTAAACCCTCATCATGATTGGTTTTTCAATGTTATTTAAAGCATTGCTGGTCTTTACATTACACGATCTGAAGAAGGCAGTTTATGCCAAAAGCGCTCATCGTATTTTGTTTTATCAATAAAAGCTCATTTTCCTTCTTAATCAAGTGGAACTTGCTCATTCTTTGCTCTGGTGACATCTACAGGATGTTTCTGGCACCAGGTACTTGTTTGGGTTAGACCCTCTTGGAGGACGTCTACATCACTTGGGGAATGACCAAGTCATCTGCAAACTTGGTCAGCCATAGCCCACTGGTTTTGGCTGGCACCTCAGAGAAGTATATCCCCGAATAACAGAGGCCCCAAGGCTGATCTTTGGAGTATGCCGCTTGTTACAGGTCTACTGCTTGAGATGGCTTCCTCTATTTTGATTAGGTGGGTTCTATCAGTGAGGCAGCTTGCTACCCATCTGGTAACATATGGATTGAGGTCTAGTTGAGAGAGTTTATCTACTACGCCTGAGTGGGGAATAGTGTTGAAGGCTTTGGCCAGGTCAAGGTAGGCGGTGTGCACCTTCTTCACCTTGTCCAAGGTTTTGTTGACCATCTCAAAGAAGTCGACCAGATTTAACAGACATGATCTCCCCTTGACAAAGCCAAACTGTGCAGGGTCGAGTGTTTGGAGGTTGCCAATGTCCCGGTTAATGAGGTCCATGATAATCCATTCTATGGCCTTGCAGATCAGGCTAGTTAGGCTGACAGGTCTATAATTTCCTGGATCACTGGATGCTCCACTCCTGTGTGTAAAGGGATGACAGTGGTTGTCCTCCACTCAGCTGGGACAAAGCCGGTATTCAGGCTTTGGTTGAATAGGGTGCCTAATGGTGCCACACGTTCATTCCTGAGTTCATGTAGGATGCAGCCTGGGATGGTGAGTCCCATGGAGGCAGTATTTTTTGCCTTTGAGAGGGCAGTGATGACCTATTCCCTAGAGATAAGGGGTGGGAGGCAGGTACTGGGGATGTCTTGATTTACTGATGGGGGGACAGAGGGGAGATGTTTTCACTGAATTTGTCAGCCAGTAGGTTGGCTATATCTACAGCATTTGTGTATGTGGTATCCTTGACCATCAGTTCTGAATAGATCTGGGTGCTTTCCTTTGATATTGCGAACCTATGTGAAGAACGCCTTATGATGGTCTCTAGTAGATGTGTCCACTGGGTCAGAGCGACCTGCTCACAGTGGAGGCCCGGGGAGAAAAGCTCCAAGATACATAATACAGATAAGGTACAGAAATACATGGATGTCAGTCTTACATAATATGGAAACAGTTACAAGTACCTTGAAAATATGCATAAGAAGAAAAGCATTGAGTGTGGACTTATTGTTTATACATTTTCTTTAGTGTGCACACTCAGATATTAGGTGAGAAGATATTTTATATACATACTTTTAAGTAAAATGAGGATACACTATACATGCACAATTTCAGAAAAGAAATTAGTAATTGAAAGCTACATACAATATTTACAATGTTGTACCATAAGAAATAAGCAGCTAATAGAGAAAGGAGGGCAAAGAAAATGCTCATGGAAGAAGGAGAGTTATTGAGGTCTTAGGAACCAGAGGGGGAAAACCCCCAGGAGCATAGATGAAGGAGAGTTGTTGAGGGCTTTGCCAAACCCCTCAGAGCCTCTTGACAAACTGGGTATGATCTGGTTCCTCCCTGTTTGTTTATATACCATACCACTGATATATTGTCCGACTGGATTGCAATCGTCCCTAGAGGAAGAGAGTTGTGGAGTGCTTGCAACACCAGAAGTCATGCTCTCATCTCCAGAACACAGATGTGCAAATTTTTCCATATGCCTTGGACTGTCTTTCCCAGGTAATGTCACCCCACCCTATCTGGGAAGCATCTGTGGTGACAGTAGCAGCAGGCTGATGTGGAACGAATGGTCTCCCGATGGTTACCTCACTGAATTGAATCCACCAACGAAGAACCTTCTTGCAAGTTTCTGTTATTATGATTGGGTGAGATAGAGGAAGTTCCTGAAGCGACCACTCGGAGAATATTAACCACTGTAGAATTCTCATATGCATCCTGGCTAAAAGGAATGAGGGTTATGGTTGAGGCCATTGTTTCCAGTAGTTTGAGAATTATCTTTGCCTTGACCATGTGCTTGAGAAGAAGAAGAAACAATATCTGTTTGAGATTTGCAATTCGGTCGGCGGGAAGGCGCACCATCATTGAAATGGTGTCTATTTCTGCACCTATAAAGGTAATATGCTGACAGGGCAACAAGGCATACTTTTGCAAGTTTATTGTCATGCCCAGCTGAGCACAAATGTGTAGAGTCATGTCTCTGGCCTGTTGAAGTAGATGCCTGGTGATGGCAGTTAGGAGCCAGTCGTTCAGGTACGGAAACACTCAGAATCCAAGACATAAGTGAGCCGTTACTACTGCCATGCATTTGGTGAACACTCTGGGGGCTGTAGCAAGACCAAAGGGCAGTACACGAAATAGTGATTGGCTCCCAGCCAGAAGTGCAAGTGACTCCTCGATGCTCTGTCCATTTTTATGTGGTAGTATGCATCTTGGAGGACTATCGAGCACATCTGTCTATTCCTAAAAGAGGGAGTATCGACCGCAGTATCACCATTCAGAACTTGGAAATCTTTACTGATTCGTTTAGTTTGCCGAGATCCAATATGGACCTCCAGTGGTCTGCTGGGACTGTTTGGATGACTCTCTTGTTTAGCAACTTTTGGATCTCTACGGTTGCTTGATCCCTGTGATTGGGTGGAACATCCAGGATTTCCCTGGTTCGGGGGAGGGGGGGGGTAGGAAAAAGGTATGGAGTATCCTCTGGATATTATGTTTTGTACCCACTTGTCTTTTGTGATGCTGTGCCAGGCTTCTGGGTACAAAGATAAACGTCCCCAACTGGCTCCAGAGTAGCACAGTTGGGCCTCCTTTCAGAAGCGCTGATAGGGATGTCCGCAAAAGGAATCAGTGTCACTCTGGTTCTGTGGACCCCCTCTGCCTCTAGGATAGCGTCTACTATTATTTCCTCCCCTTCTGCCCCTGGGGAAGGAATTACCTCATACATCTGGGAAAAATCACTGTGATTTCTTGAACCACATCTTCCCGCCTTTCTGCCCTTTAGGGTAGGGTCTTGAAGGGACAGATAAACGTATTGCAATGGCAGAGAGAGTTTTCCCTTCCTGCTCACATCTGGTGAGTGTATCCTTAACTTTTGGTCCAAAAAGTAAGGAACCATCAAAAAGGGCATTAGTGAAGGTGGACTTAAAGGGTTCCACAAAAAGTTACACAAGCGCATCCAGGATGGTCTCCTCAGGGAAACTCCTGATCCCGCTGCCCTACTTGCTCCATCTGCTGCGTATGATATCAGTCTCATGGAGGAATTCACTATGAAGTTAAAGGTGAATAACTGAGCGGTAACCCTTTCTGGTACCCCCGCAGTTGAAGCAGTTGAAGTACCTTGTATCTCCTCGTTCCTTCAGATCTCTCCGAAGCCTTGCAAAATGGGGAAGATAATTCAACGATCTAAGGGTAAAAGCGTCTGAAGAAAAAACATGCTCCCCATATCTGTCCATCGTTTGAGACTCTGTTTGGCGGATAGACAGGTAAGGATGTCTCTGCAAGCTCCTTCTTGGTGGCTACTGCCACCACCATAGCATGTACCGGCACACCTTTTGTCAAGAAATCCTTTTCCTTGGGGGTGGACCGAAATTTGTTTAGCCTCCCTGGGACTGGCTCCATGGTGTCAGGTGATTCCCACGCCTTTCGACTGACCAAGTCCATGAGCTTGTCGAAAGGCGGAGACGCCTAAGAGGCTTAAAGTTGAGATCTGAAAGCCTTCAGGTACACAGACTCCTCCTCAGAAGGGGTGATGGTAGTCCAGCCGCCTCTCTGTTTTAGGATCTCAAGGATATCTGCAAAGGAGATATCATCAGAGGATGACCGTTGCGACCCTTCTGACTCCTCGAGGTCAGTGTCAGAGATGACAGACTCATCAGGGGAGTCTACATCCATCCTCTTGTATGTTTTCTTCCAAGAAGGCTCCTCAGAAAGGTATTCTGCGGAGGTCTCGGAAGAATGGGGACCACCCAGGGGGTGTTCCTGAGGCTGTGGATCTCTGCTGTCCTGTGGCTAAGGTGGTGCCAAGACAGAGGCTGGTGCTTTTGGGGGAAGAACATCAGCATCCTTGTGTAGAGCTGTAGATTTGGCAAGCACACATCAGCTCGAAGGCGGACTCCCCTGGTTCCGAGGACACCACCGGTTCCAAAGAAGCAGAGGTAGCCCCTGGTTCCAGGGAGATCGGCTCCGAAGCCGATGTAGGAGCAGAGCTCAGGCGAGCAGACACACCGAGGGGAAGACTCAGAACCGAAGAGGCTCGGGTCCGAGAATCTTCCTCAGGACTGACTGGTGAGGATGGCACTGACAGTGTTGGAGCAGTTAACAGTTCCGTAAAGGCCTCATGGGGTGCCGAAGGTTCTACCGCAAGCAGTACTGGATATTCTGGCTCTGATAGACCAGAATGGCTCTGAGCAGGAACAGTAGTGGTGGACAAAGATTTGGACGGCACCGAGGCCAGTTGGGCAGGAGCAGACAGCAAATTTGCCAACCCCGCTGCCTTCAAGAGTCTGCACACCACCCTGTCCACATCTTCATCTGATAGGCTCCTAGAGGACCTGGAAGAAAGGGTTGGAGAGCGAGATCTTTGCAAAACAGGTGATCTCAGAGTAGGGGAGACCAGTGGAATATCTGTTGGCAGTCTCAGAGCTAAAGAATCCTTTTTTGGCTCCGAAGTACTTGGGGCCGATATAGGCATCTCAATTGTAATGATCTCAATCCATTCAGACGTCAGTGGAGCCGATGAGGTGGGATTTTTGGTAGCTTTTGAAATTTTCTCAGGAGGTCCAGACTTCTCACAGGAAACTGGAGATTGCCTTTTCACAGTCTTTTTTTTCCTGCTAGAGGGAGACTTTGTAAATTGTGAGGAAGAACTACCTAAATCTTCCTCAAAGGATGGTTTCAGGAGACCTTTCAAAATGAATTTGTTTTTCCTTTCTTGAAGGACTCAAGCTAAAAGAGTGACAAAAAAGTACAAGTCTCTTGTATGTGAATGGCCCCCAAACAGTAGATACATACACTACGTCCGTCCGTTATGGACATTTTCTGACATTTTTTAAAACCCAAAGGTTTATGATCAGTTTCTTTCAACTCCTTAGACATAATTGCAGAAAAAACTCTATAAGGTACAAAAAGGGGATTAGTTAAGTCCTCTAACTAAAAACTGAGCCTAACTATTGGAGGGAAGAGAATAACACAGCACACCAAAGAGTAAATGTCAAAGAGAGGACCAAGTCCTCTAACTTAAACGGGCCTAGCCCTGCCAAGAACGGGAAGGGAACACACCACAATGAAGGAGAAAGGCAATATTAATAGAGGACTAGGTCCTCTAACTTAAATGGGCGTAGCCCTTGGAAACGCTTAACTAAGTTACCTAAGCCGAGAGAAACACACAGGCAGAAGGCTAATATCAACACAAACGGACTAAAATACAGTAAGTCCTGTAATTTAAACACATGCTATCAAAACTAGTAGAGAGCCAACAAGGGCTCAACAGCAAATACTAAATATAGATAATCTAACCACCACTACGGGATACCGACAAACAGGCCTGCTGAAAAAAACATCAGCCAAACAGCTGACAAACCAGCGACAACTATTTAACAATAAACTATTATCTAAATAACAGTATTCTAACTAAGAAAAAAGCTAGAGATATGAAAATACAGAAGAAAGGTTAAACTTAGCCATGCCTCAAAGCGGCAAATGAGATCTAAGGATTGATACCACTGCATGATGGGATACCTAACTTGCCATGAGTCAACTTAGAGACTGCGAGCTTCTGTAATTGGCCGAGTCAGAGCAGAGGATCAGCTCCGAACCCACATGTAAGAATGAAGGCAAGATACGACAATGTAACGGCTATCATTATTGGGTCAGAGGATGTCTTCTATTCAGGACACAGGTCTCCTCCTAGTCTGTAGGATACAAAGTACAGTGACAGGACTGAGTAGGTCCATGTACGGCATGTTGTTTAGGCCTTGTATAGGACTTTGAGTAGGTCCATTTAGGGCATGTTGTTTAGGCTTTGTATCCTTTTAGTAACAAATCTGTGTGTGTTCCGGTTGTTGCATGTATCTTGGACAGACATATGCCAAAGAGGACAATGTATTCAATGATGACCTAATGTGGGGTGAGTGAAGCGGTCAATGTCAATTCTTAGATCGAGAGACAATTCGTTTGTAAGCTGTGCAATACAGGGCTTTCTTACAACAATGGGCGTATGTTGGTTAAAAGGTTAATGTCCACAAACTCCCAAATCCTAAACAAATGGGTCAACTCTTAGTGGTGTAGTATCAATGGGGTAGTTCCCTGGGTTAGACAACTTCTCAAAGGATACAATTATGCATTTTTCGCATTTAGTTTTAGTCAATGATTTTGGCACCAGTTCATTCAACAGAAACCTTTCAAGCAGGCTGGCTAAGCAATTTGAGGATTCAATGACTGCTCCTAGCTTGCAATCATCTGCAAACAGTTGTCTATCACATGATGGTAATGTCAGCCTAACAACACAGGCATCCACAACACAGAAAACATAGCAGTCCAAACTCCTGGACTTGCCACCCCCCCCAATTCATGACCCATATTAGTGCGTGTTACTAGGTCTAGAGCAGTAGAATATTTGGTGTGTTATGCTGCTTTGTGTTTCCGACATTGTGCGCATCAAAACTGTTATGCCAGCAATGTCAGTTTCAGTACGGGTAACATTGTACATCTGACAGATGACCTCTGCAAACTTAATCAGCCAAAGCCCTTTGGTATTGGCTTTTACTTCAGAAAAGTAGATGCCAAACAGGAGAGGTGCCTGCACAGAACTACACTTGTGGCTGGTCTCTTTGTGGAGATAACTTCCCCTATTTTGATTTCCTGTGCCCTAGTTGTGAGCCAGTTGGCAATCTAGCAGGTGACATCAGGGTTTATTCACAGTTTACCTTTTCTACTTAGCTTGCGTGGGGGAACAGTGCCAAAAGTTTTAGCTAGGTTGAGGTAGCACTGTGCACCATTTTGTCTTTATCCATTGCTTGGCTGACCTTTTCAAAAAAAAAGTCCACCAGGTTAGATAAGCATGAACTACACGATGAATCCAAGCTAAAATGTGTTCAATGTCTGGAAGTTTCTATGTCCTGACTGATTAGTTTCATAAGACTTTCCATGGCTTTGCATATCAGGCTGGTAAGACTTATGGGTCTGTGGAAGGTCTTCCCTTATGAAAGGAAATGACTGCAGCTTTTCTCCATTCACTTGGTACAAAAACTGTATGGAGGCAGAGGTCGAAGAGTGTTGTTAGGGGTGTGGCTAAATCATGCTTCATGCTATTTAAGATGTATTGAGGGATATTGTCAGGACTTATCGATGCCATATTTCTAGCTTTTGATAGCACTTGTAGGACTTGTGCAAGAGTGTACTTTAAAACTGGAATGCACTAAGAGGTCAACTAAGCATGAAAGTCTTAAATGAGAATGATGCCTACTCAATTGTCAAAACATTACATTCATAAATGAACAATATTCACCACTGAAATAAGCCAGGAGTGTACTTAACTAAAACAAATCATAAACATTCTTGTATAACAATCAAAATTCACAGTGCAGTAAATCCATCACTTAAATAAGCCAAAGAAAGGATGAGCCCCAGCAAGCATTCTTCATAGAAATGTAACATGTATTCTTAGCTTGCAAAACAAACAGAACATCTGTCATATTATAAGAGAGAGAAGACAATAGCAAAAACACAACTACAGCTGAAAATGAAAATGTAAAACACAAGAGATACTCCTTAGGAGAGGAAAAAGTACATTTAGAGCGAAAAACTCAGAATTTAGTGGTCACTTTGCACTGACAGCAACTCTTTTGGAATTAGGCCCAAAGATCTACCATGAAAATAATTTGTCTGATTAGTCTAACAGCCTGTTAGTGCCAACTAAAACAAAGTAATTACCATTCTAACATAATTTCAATGGAAGCAGAAAATCCAAATGAAACGCTAAGTATTTTGGGAAATGCACATTAGAAATATGTTTGGCATTTTGAATCATTCTGAGCTCTGACAGGTACTCTCAGTAAAACTGAATTTCCTGACAGAGACCACATGAGCTTTCTGATTGTCAGGAAACACCTTTCCACAGAAGATTAAAAGGACACATTTTTGGGGTCTAAATTAATTTATTAGGTTTATACTCTGAATATAACAGAAATTATTTCATTTATTCATACATCCTTTGTTCACCAGATTAGTCTCACTAGGCCATTAGCCTCTTTTCAGGGGAGACCTGAGGTTCTTATACTACTAGGGAAAATTTGGCCAGGACATTGGGGAACTTCCCCCATGCTACAAGGCCTGTGGTCCATATGGCCAACAAGTGTTTACATGGGTATACTCTGCTCCTGGTGTAGTGGGGCTGGGAGTGTGTCGCAAAGCATGGAGGGGAGTGTTGTGGAGGTTGAGGTGAATGCCAGAGAAGAGGAGAATAGTTTGTTGGGCTTATATGCCAATTCGGAGGAATTGTTTCACGCAAAAATGTTTGAAACGTCAGAAGCACAGGAGCTGCAATTAGAGGTGATTGCAGTTACAACCCTCCAGTCGGGAGGGATGATGTACTCCAGCAGTTAATCGTGGGGAGAAATGATGGAGCGGATTAGACAGGAAGAAAAAAGCAGCTTGGAGAAGAATTTGTTTGCTGATGTTGTGAGGAGGAGTGCAAATGAGAAGGAAAAGAAGAATGAGAATGTGGAGAAGTAGAAGCTCAAGTAAGTATACAGGGTTAAGAAGAAAAAACATTGGACAGGTATGACGTTTGGGACACAGTTGTGGTACCTTTGGGCACAAAAACTCAAGAGATAAGAGCTTTTATTTTGATTAAAAATGAGACATATTGTGACTTATTTTTTTGAAACAGCAATGAGTTTAGAGACTTTTTAAAAAGATTTGAATGAAAGGAAGGCCATGTTTCCTCAGAATAAAAATAAGCGATTCAAGCATTTTTTGAGAGACTCAAAAGAAAGTAAATGTACAGCTCTGTACAGAGACCAAGAGAGAGAGACTGTAAAAGACCATTTGTTAAAAAAAATGTTCTGAAGTGAAAAGTATTGTGAAAATTTATAATAGAGGATTATGGATTGGGAGAGCATTATTTTGATGACAGAAAATGATAAAATTGTTCAGATTCCAAGTATAATAAATGCGCATGGAAATAGAGCAGTGGTTCGATAATGGGGTCAACCAAACACTTCTTTTTGTGGGAAGGAGGGGCATGGGTAATTGTGAAAAAAATGTGTGTGTGTATGTATGTGGGGGGGGGGGGATTTTGATCATGATGACAGAAGATGTAACGGACACAAATGGGAACAAATAGAAAATGTAAGGGAAGAGGGTGACAAAGAAATTTATGTAAAAATGAAAAATGAGGATGAAAGTAAGGAATTAAACTTACATGATAGAAATCAAAACAAAGACGTTTTGAAAATATCAGCAGAAACAAAAGAAAAAACTGAATTAAGAGAGGGTGAGCCTAAATTTGAATTGGAAGTAAGTGATGAGGAAAATAATTGGAAAGTTATAAAAAAGAAAAATTCTATAGGAAAGAGAGTAAGAGACAGAAAAACGAAGATACAGGAGTCGACTATGAAAGTTAAAAAAGGAAATGGGTAGAGTAATAAAGAACTGCATTTACATTAAGAAAGAGAGGTGAATAATGTTAGAATATTATCAGTTCATGTTAATTGTATTAAACGTTTGGTTAGAATTGATATTTTGGAATGGCGTAATAACTGCCAGGTAGACATACTGCACTCATTGGAAGCAGTCCTTATTCTGGAAGATGCCGACATATATGCAGTCACAGAGACCTGGTTTAAGGCCACAGAAAGCACCTCAGCCATATCAGGTTATAATTTCTTCCACACGTTCAGACCACAAACTGAATGCATTAGAACTAAAGAAGGTGGTGTATGAATATTAGACTGCTTAAACAGAGCAACCGCACTTGAATTACTCCAGGTGCAAATGGCGGTTAAGACCCCACTTCAAGTTATTGCCAGCTATAGTACCCTCTCCATGAACCAGGACAGCCACAAACAGCCTACTTGGATCTACTTGAGGTAGTCACGATGCATCTGAACATCCTGGTTTTGGGAGACTAATTGCCCATCCATAGACTGGGCTAATTATACATGTACTAATACACTTACCCAAAGGTTCCTGGACTTCATTAACTCCAATGGCCTGGATCAGTTGGTTGACACTCCTAAAAATGGCTCAGATATTTTGAATCTGGTGATCATCAACATGGGGATCACTGCACCTTCCCAAGTGTATGGCCTACCCTGGTGAAGTCTGACCACAAATCACTCTCATTTGAAGGCAATGATAACACCAGACCCCCTCCTTGTAGAAACCAGTGTAAAAGACTTCTCCAAGGCCAACTACAACCTCTTACGAGATGGCATAAATAGCTTCACTGTCCCCCCCCCCCCCCACAGATGGAAAGGACACCTATGCTGGGATTTACACCAAGGCTTTATACGAGTAGCTACACAATTGTTTCGACTCCACTGCACATGACAGGACCAAAATAAGAGCCTCAAGGATGAACAAACCTGCATGGTGGGCATTAAGCATAAGCAGGCTATATGATAAGAGGGAGAAATTGCTGTCTAAGAGTAGGAAGGAACAGTCTCAATCTGGAAACACTCCCTCCTCAACATAAATAAGAAAATAGGACTTCTAGTTTAGTCCTCTAAAGCTAACTACAAATCCAAATTAGCACCCTTAGCTAAGAATAATCACAAGGAGTTCTTTAGTTACATCCGTAACCTCAAAGAAAAAGCCCAGATTTGGGCAGAACTTGTAGTTAATGGTACTACATATAAAGAACCTGTGGATATAACCAACTTGCTGGCCAACAGGTTCAATGAAAACTTCATTCCGCTGTCCCCATGTATACCCCAAAGCATCCCTTACACCTCTCCCCTACTTAGTAACTCTAAGGTGCAGGTCTTAAACACCTTTTCCAAGGCCAAATGCACAGCCCCTGTGGGACCAAGTATCATCCCTGGCTGCATTCTAAATAGGTTAAAACATGAATTAGCAACCAGGACCGCTGGGTTTTCTTTTTAACCACAGCCTCAACACTGGTTTCATCTCTGCTGAATGGAAAATGGCTAAAGTCATCCCTTTGCACAAAGGGGGTGCATCCACTGACCCCAGGAAAGTACAGTTGTCTACACTTAACATAAATGTAGATGTTCGAGTGTATTCACTGTTGCAGTCATTACATTTGGGTAATCCTGCTGGCAGGTTGCCCTCAGCAGGACTGAATTCCAAAGTCTTGGGTCCTGCGTCGGCTGTCGCCCATTCCCTGACGTCAGGTCGTCAGGGGTATAAAAGAAGCAGCTGACGCCATTTTCTTCAGTTTTTCTTGCCCCAGATGTCAGGTGCCCCCAAAAAGGGTAGCCAAACTTTATATATATATATATATATATATATATATATTCATATATTCAGAAATACACCAATATAAATTTTACCTTCATCTATAAGCAAATACACCACATAGGTAGTATAAATCAGAGAAGGAAAGATAATATCCAAAAGAAAAAAGGGGGAAGGCGGGTGGGTAACCTGGACTGCAACAGTGAATACACTCGAACATCTACATTTATGGTAAGTGTACACAACTGTACTATGTTCTTCGTGTTTCACTGTTGCAGTCATTACATTTGGGTAGAGTCCCAAAGCTATGGTTGGGAGGCTGGAACTAGACAGCAGTAGGAGCGGCTATGAGGTCCTGCAAAACTGCAGTGGCAAAGCCTGCCCTGGATTTAGAGTAGAGTGGCAGATGATAATGCTTTGTAAAGGTGTGCACTGAACTCCAAGTAGCAGTCTCTAAAACGTCTCTGGTTAGTACTCCCCTGAGAAAGGCTGCTGAGGTGGCTGCAGCTCTGGTGGAATGAGGCCTTAGGCTCTTAGGCACTGGCTTGCCATGGTGTAAGTAGCAGAAACGAATGCAGTGGCCTAACCACTTAGAAATAGTCTGCTTTGAGATAGGCTTTCCTTGTGATCCTGCAGCATATGCCACTAGTAATTGCTCTGTCTTCCTGAAAGCTTTGGTTCTGTCCAAGTAGAATCTAAGTTGTCTGTGTACATCCAAAGAATACAAAATTCTCTCCCCCTTGTTCTGTGGATTTGGGTAAAAGGTTGGCAGATGGATGGCTTAGTTAAGAGCCACACTGGACACTACTTTAGGCATAAATGTTGGGTTTGTCCTCAGGGAGACCCTGTCTGGATGAAAAAAGATGAAAAGTTCCACAGCCATGAGCGCTTGTAGCTCTGAAACTAGTCTCGCAGAAGTAATTGCTAAGAGCAGAGCTGTTTTCCAAGATAAAAACTTCATATCAGCAGTAGCAGCCGTCTCAAAAGGAGGCAGGGTGAGCTTTTCTCAAGACATTGTTGAGGTCCCATGCAGGTATTAGTAGTCTACTTGGGGGCCTTAAATTTTTGGCTCCTCTGAGGTACTGCCTTAATAAAGGGTGAGAAAAAAGTGGTGGCTCTGTATTGTAATGAGGCGAAATGGCGGAGGCATGAATTTTAATTCATGAAAAAGATAGGCCTTTGTCCAGCATCTCAGTTAAGTATTGCAAAATCTGAGGAATATTTGGTACCGCTGCATCAGTTCCTTGTGCCTGGTTCCAGGCACAAAATCTCTTCCATTTTCCAGCATAAGACTTTCTAGTACTAGGCCTTCTGGATTCCAGAATGACATCCATCACAGCTTTACTGAGAGGTGTTTTTGTATGACTACATTATCCGCCATGCTGCCAAGTTTAATGTCCTGAGTTGGCTGTGCATGATCCGATTGTTTTGCTGGGACAGTAGTCAAGGTATTTGAGGTAAGGTCCAAGGTGGGTACAGAGATAAGTTCCTTAGTATAGGATACCAGTACTGCCGTGGCCAGTCTGGGGCAATCAGTAGCATCTTTGGCTTCTCCTATCTGACCTTTAGGAGCACCTTGGGGAGGAAAGGCATATACTGATAGGTTTCTCCAGCTGAAAGATAGGACGTCCACTTTCCATGCTTGTCTGTAATAAGTCCTTGTGCAGAATCTTTTTAGTTGGTAATTGAGAGAGGAGGCAAATAGATCTATGTCCGGGTATCCCCATTTCTTTATCATGCGGTGGATCCAGCTTCCACTCGTGGGGATCCATGAGGTTTCTGCTTAGTCTGCCAGAATATTTTCCTTTCCTGGCAGGAATTGTGGCTGCAGATGTACTTGGTAAGTCAAAGCTGTGTCCCACAAGGTCATGGCTAGTCTGCAAAGGGGGTAAGAATGTGTGCCCCCCTGCGTGTTTATATACTACATGACCGTGGTGTTGTCTGTCTATCAGTAGTTGTCCCGGATGAAGTAGATCCTTGAAGGCTGTCAGGGCATTTTCAACAGCTAATGTCTCTTTTTGATTGATATGTAACTGTATTTGGTTTGAGGACCATGTGCCCTGAATGCATCTTCCTGCCATGTGGGCTCAGCAGGCATAGTCTGATGCATCCGTTGTTAGTGTCTGCCTGGCTGGAGGTAATGTGAATGGCTGTCCCTTGTTCTGGTGACAAGCCTTTGCCCACCATCAAAACTCCGGTTGCAGGCAGGGAATGAGAGTAATGACCGTTTCCAGACTGTGGCAATGTTGAGTCCAAACACTTTTTAGGTACCATTGAAGTTTGCTCATATGCAGTCTTGCATATGGAATTAGTAGGATGCAGGATGCCATGAAGCCCAAAGCCTGCAAAATTTTTCTTGCAGATAACTGGGCCTTTGTTGTCAACATTTTGAAATAGGTAGTCAGTTGCCTTTGTTTGTCTGGCGTGAGATAAGCCATCTGGGCAGTTGTATTCAAGCTTGCACCCAGGAATGTTATCGCTTGTGAGGGTACTAGTTTTGATTTCTTTTTGTTGACTGTGTACCCTAGGCATGTTAGAAGTCTTTTCACAAATGCCAGATGTTGAAGAATGTCCTAGTTCTCTATTTGAATGAGACAGTCATCCAAGTAAGGATATATTTGTTTTCCTCTGTCTGCAGAATGCAATTACTACTGGTGCCAGGCACTTTGTAAAGACCCTGGGAGCAGTAAATAAGCCAAAGGGCAGTGCAGAGAATTGGTAATGCATTGAACCAGCCTTGAATCTTGGGTATCTTCTGCATGATTGTCTGATTGGAACATGCAGGTATGCCTTTTTTAGGTCTAAAGTCACAAGCCAAGCATTCTTGCCCAGCATGGGCAGAAGCTGCTGCAGTGTCAACATCTTGAATTTTGGAATATCCAGGAAAGTGTTCAGAATAGATAGGTCCAGTATCGGCCTCCAGGCCTTGTCCTTTCTGGGTATCAAGAACAGTCTTGAGTAAAATCCTTGTCCCTGCTCTTGCTCTGGTACTTATTGAATGGCCCCCATGTCCATGATGGATGAGACTTGTTTTTGTGCCTCTGCCCATTGATTTTTTGGCAGATCTGGCCAGCCGTTTACCTTTGGCAGGGTATGGAAATGGAACTTGTAGCCTTGTGACACTATGTTTAGAACCCACTTGTCCTGGGTTATGATGTGCCAATTTTGAGCAAAAAGTGCTAATTTTCCCCCTAAGGGTGCTGCCAGAGGATAAGTGCTTGGTGCAGGCAGGGGGAAGTCATTGGGACTGTTTTCTGTATGTTTGTGATCTACCTTCTCCAGCTTTGGAGGTAGAAGCACCCCATTGCTTGGGCCTTCCGCTTGGGATCTGCCCCTAGGGCGTCTGGATCTGTTCCTTTGAGGTCTGTCTGACACAGGAAAGGACCAATTTTTCGTAGGCCAGTGTCTACTAAACCTAGGTGGCTGCACTTGTAAAAAAATCTTTGACAGTTTGCATAGATTTAGCTTTGCCCTCCATTTTCTTTAACACCTCTTCTGCCTTAACACCAAACAAAGTATCATGCTGTAAGGGTGCATCTAGTAATTTAACCTTAACATGATCAGGCAGATTTTGTTCCTTTAACCAAGCATGCCTCCTAATTACAGAACCTGTAACTGCGGCCCTGCAGGAGGCCTCCAAAGGATCAAAACCACATTGCAAAGTATGTTTTCCAACTTGTTCTGCTGCATACAATAAATCCTGCATTTCCTTGTTTTCTGCACATTCAGAATTTAACATTTTCTGTTTAAGCAATCCCATGACATGTTGCTGATACTTAAGCATATGAAATTGACAGTTTAAGGCCCTTATAGCCAAAGTTGCGGATGTGTAAACCTTTTTCCCCATCTATCCAGTGCCCTTGAATCTCTGTCAGAGGGGGCTGGGTTTTTTGCAGTGGAAGCCTTAACTCCCTTTGGACCCTGTGAAATAGCTTCTGGGTCAGCAGCAGGGTTTTTACAAAGAAATTTATGAGAGTCAGGAACCCTGTAATATCTGTCAGGCTTAACAGGAGCTGGGGTAAGGGGTCAGACTAGACTCCGAAAACACATCATCTACAATGTCTAACAGGTGAAATGGCCAGAGGCCTGTGCTGAGGTAGTAAAAGTTAATCCCTGAGCCTCTTTTTAGATTCTGAAAAATCTTGGCTCTCCTAGTGGAAATGCTCCCTCATGGTATGCAAGGTTTCCCCAAAGGAATAGTCCTCAGGAGGAGATGCTGAAGGAATAGATTCTTCAGCATCAGAATCCTCATGGGGGGGGGGGGGGGAGAATATTCCTGGTCAGAAGAAATAGAAACTTGATCTGAAGATTCATAGTCAGTGTCTTGCCTAGGCCTCTTATCAGGAGGGGGATGGGAACCCCTGATCAAGGTAATCAAGTCTTCGGCCATTTTGAGCATCTGTTTTTTAGGCATAGAGGCCTGTCCATGTGGCTCTTGAGTTTGTTTCCTTGCTTTAGAAGGTGCTTTAGTCTTTGCCTTTGAAGCTGAAGTCATTTTAATGTACAGATGTTTAGGTATAAATACACCCTCAGAAGCCGGTACCTGCTCAACGGCTCCAGACCCATCTGAGGGATTAGCATCCGAGGCTCCAATACCTTGAGTATCCAGCGGCATGGCCGACTCCATGTGGGAGTCTGTAGCGGCCTGCAACTCTAAAGTAGCGGGTGTCAGGACTGCAAAAGCACCTCACTGAGAACCGGTGAACCGGCGACTGGCTTAGGAGAAGCTTTCTCGTGGGTTTTGGGCCTCGGTTGTTTTTCTCTATCCTTTTCTTTGTGTGTTTTGTAAACTCCGGTAGTCGGATGGTTATCCGACATTTCAGGATAATTAAACCGGCGTCCAAAAAAGTTTAAAGCAAAATCATACCGACACTTAATGATGCGTTGGTCAAATCTAGCACAAAACCGACAACCAGTAATGTTGTGATCAGGGCCTAGGCAAGGAATAGAGTAAGAATGAAAATCCTTATGAGGTATTTGCTTTCCACAAGAAATACAATTATTAATTTTTTCTGACATCACTCTGGAGCAAGAAAAAAGTTTCCCCAATGGGGTACTTAGCTTTATTGAAGACTTTGGATCTGAAACTCAAACACGAAAATCTCAGGAGTCTGCCGACCGGCACTTGCCAACTGCTTCTGCTTTGGGCACCGCGCGGCAAGAAAGACTGAAGAAAATGGCGTCGGCTGCTTCTTTTATACCCCTAATGACCTGACGTGAGGGAAGGGGCGACAGCAGCTGACGCGGGACCCAAGACTTTGGAATTCAGGCCGGCTGAGGGCAACCTGCCAGCAGGATTACCCAAATGTAATGACTGCAACAGTGAAACACGAAGAACATCTACAGACCCATAAACCTAACCAGCCTGATCTGCAAGAACATGGACCCGATCAACAAAGATATAGGTAATCTCTAAACGCTTGACCCTACTCAGTTTGGTTTCGTCAAAGGGAGATCATGCCTGTTAAACTTGGTGGACTTGTTTGAGACGGTCATCAAAGCCCTAGACAAAGGTAAAACTGTGCATACAGCCTACCTAGACTTAGGCAATGCCTTTGACACAATCCAATATTGATAAACTCACCCAGCTAGTTATCAACTCAATTTGTCAGGTCGGTTGCAAACCGGCTCACAGATAAAACACACAGTTAAAATAGGAGAGATTACCTCCTGAAGCAGACCAGTAACCAGTAGTGTCCTCACAGGGATCAGTTCTGGGGCCCCTACTGTTCAGAATCAATCTCTCCGAAGAACAAGCAAATAAAAAGAAGGTCTGTGGGCTGACAAAGTTTGCTGATGACTCCAAACTGGGAGCAGTCACTGAGTACCCTAAAGATGTGAATATCCTGCAAGAGGGACTTACACAGACTGTTTGGTCCCAAAGTCAAGGACAAACTCAGTGCAAAAAAAATGCATCATCCCCTTCAGCAAGGGTGATGTCCCTGCAAATTAACATATCAATAGCAATACCGTAAGCACACAATCAGTGCAGAGAGACCTGGGCACGCAGGTTGACAGCAACCTTACCTTTGCTCACCATGTCTCCACTGTTGTAAAAAGGGCATTCTATATTGCCCATCTCATAAGTGAGGGCATTGCCTCAAACAAAACAGGTTATATTCCCCCCGTATTCTTCCCTCATCAGGCCAATAATAATAGAGTACCATGCTCCCTTTCGTATATACCTCTCCAAGCACCTGCAGCAGCTGGAGAGAGCACAAAGGTTTCTTGCAAAGAAAATTCAGCATCTTCAGCATATGTCATATGTGGAAAGACTGAAATCACTGTCACTTTACTCTGTGCCATATAGACTTCTCAGATGCGACATGTGCCTTGCATATAAAGCAATCTCTGACCCTGCCCCAACAGAAATGCTGCACATTCATAAGTCAAATGGTACACGTCACTCACTCCAAGGACCTTAACCTAGTATGTGACATCAACAGAACTTGCCAGACAAATTTGTCTCACAGCAACTTCCTTATCTCTAGAACAGACTTCCAATTCATGTTAAACAAAGTCTCTCGATAACAGGGATAGGTGCTGATTTAGTATCAGCTCAAAACAGACACTTAACAAGGGTTGAACTTGGCTAAGCTTGTAAGGGCACTAGGGCCATTAGCCTAGTAACCTCCTATGATGTTAGGGGGTAACAGAAAATGAGAGAATTTGTGGAAGGTGGCAACAATATGTAATTTAGGAAGTCAAACCTGCTCAGGTGTTGCAGTATTATATAATACAGGTATTTCATAGGTTGGTACTAGGCTATCGGCCCAAGGGCCTATACAAGCCTAGCCATAACAATTCCCTGGCTATTTCTTCCCACAGTATTTATTTCCCTGGACCCCTGTCTAGCAGGGCGACTGATGTGATCCCTGGGGTGAATTTCCTATCTCCCATCCAATCATCAAGGTTCCTTTTGAAGGGGGCCAAAGAGGTGCTCTGCTTGACATGTATGGGCAGCCTATTTCAGAATCTGGGGAGTCACTGGGTCAGGAACCTATACCTCCAGCATGTTTTGTTCATTGAGATGACAAGGTTTAGATCCCTGGAGCGTGTGTCGCTGAGGGATTGGGATTTCTTTAAGTGTAGCATGTCCAACAGCTCTGGGTTTGACATGGCCTTGTTTGTTAAGCAAACATCACCTGAGTAGATGATATGCGACAGAGTATAGGTGGAGTTTTTTTAGACTATCAGCATAGGGCATCTGCTTTAGGCCTGTGATTCTTTTAGTGAGGTATTTCTGCGGCCTTTCCAATTGTAGATGTCTTGAGAGGTACATACCAAACAGGGCGTTGTATTCTGTAATGGGTCTAATAAGAGATGAGTTCAGTGGGACAATGACCTCCTTTTTTCTGGATGAAAAGCCCTTAGTGATGAGGTGTGCTGCACAGAAAGATTTCCTGACTGTTGTGGCGATGTGGTTATCGAAGGTGAGACCACTGTTTCTATATCAGATGTTACTTTAGTTAGATTGGGAGGCCTAACTATAGTAGACTTTAGACAGGAAAGGAAAGTGTATAGGATTATTGCAATTTATGCACATGTAACATATAAGGAAAGGGAAACATTAAAGAAATATTTGATTATGTAATAGTTAATATGATTATAATAATAGGGGATTTTATTGTGATTGAATGAAAATAAAAAGGATTGATAAAACAGATAAAATTATGAAAGAAATTATGAGGTATGGAGGTTTAAGGTTATGGACTTCATATACATACACATATAGAAGAGGAAATTACAGATCTTGAGTTTCTGATAGTATAAAGTTCGAGATAGAAGAGAAAGTTCAGACAAGGTTCTCGGATAATAGTTATGGATTGAAAATTAAGAGGACAGTAAATAAACTGGAAAAGGGATTAAAAAAGATTAGAGACAAGTTTGTATGAAAAAGGCAAAGGAAATATAATACAATTGCAGAAGGAGCATTTAACTATGAGAGACTATTACTTGAACTGGACAGAATGGTGGTTAGTATTTAAAGAAAAATATAAATTAAACTACCTAAAATGGGGGAGTGTATTAAGACAAATTACAACAGGAATACGTGGCCTTACAGAATAATACATTAGAGTTTTTTGGAAAGAAATTAAAATATTCGTTATGCAAAAGAAATAGAAATATATAAAAACTAGACAGAACATCAAAGGATTACTGTATAAACAAAGATATTTTGCTCAAGGTAAAAAGTCGTCTCACCATATTTAGCCAAGAAGGTTAAAGGAGAGTGGAATAATTAGAGAACCGACAGATGAGAAAGGATTGGTGGTTAAAAAAAAAGTCTGATATTATGAATATTATAGTGCAATTTGTTCAAAAGACAGCCAGAAAACAAACGTTAAAGATAATGAATGGAATGTAAAGAAGTTTAATGACAGTATAAATAAGGATACAGAAAAACATATTACTTTGACAGAACTGGATTTAATACTAAAGAAAGCTAATATTGATTCAGCTGCTGTTCTGGCCAGGATAGAATATCTAATGTATAAGAAAATGGATTTTTGTCAAAAGAAAGACATGTCCACTGAATGAATGGTTATAAGATTGTATGATGTATGTAAATATGTGATGGAGTAATGACATTTATATGAAAAAAAAAAAAGGTGAAAAGAGTGAGATTAATTAGAGACTGGTGTTTTTTAAATATAGATTACAAGTTATTTATGAATGTTTTTTACATATACGAATAGAAAACAAGGTGTAGAGGATGCTGTATATGGATTTAAAGGGTAAGGGGTGTTAGGAGATATTAATGATAGGTAAATAGTGGATATAAGGCAAGGAAACAAAGGGAAAATTTTGATAGGATATATACAGTGGATATAAAAAGTGTACACACTCCTGTTAAAATGCCAGGTTTTTGTGATATAAAAAAATGAGATCACAATAAATCATTTCAAACCTTTTCCCACCTTTAATGTGACCTATAACCTGTACAATCCAATTGAAAAACAAACAAATCTGTTAGGAGAAAAAAATATAAAAAATAAAAAAAACGTACAATAACCTGGTTGCATAAGTGTGCACACCCTTAAACTAATGTCTTGTTGAAGCACATTTTGATTTAATTACAACATTCAGTCTTCTTGGGTCGGAGTCTATCAGCATGGCACATCTTGACTTGGCAATATTTGCCAACTCTTCCTTGCAAAAGCACTCCAGATCTATCAACTTGTGAGGGCATCTCTTGTGCACAGCCCTCTTCAGGTCACCCTACATATTTCCTATTGGATTTAGGTCTGGGGTCTGGCTGGCCCATTCCAAAACTTTGATTTTCTTCTTGTGAAGCCATTTCTTTTGCTGATTTGGATGTATGCCTAGAGTCATTGTCGTGTTGAAAGGTGAAATTCCTGTTCATCTTCAGCTTTCTAGCAGATGCCTGAAGGTTTTGGGCCAAAAGTGACTGGTATTTGGAAGTGTTCATAATTCCCTCCACCTTGACTAAACCCCGGTTCCAGCTGAAGAAAAGCAATCCCAAAGCATGATACTGCCAACACCATGCTTCATCGTGGGAATGGTGCTCTTTTAGTGATGTGAAGTGTTGTTTTTGCACCAAACGTACCTTTTGGAATTGTGGCCAAAAAGTTCAACCTTGGTCTCATCAGACCTTAACACATTTTCCCACGTGCTTTTGGGAGACTTTCAATGCATTGTTTTGCAAATTTTAGCTGGGCCTGGATGTTTCTCTGTATAAAAAAAGGCTTGTGTCTTGCAATCCTACCCCATAGCCCAGACATATGGAGAATATGGGAGATTGTTGTCACGAGTAGTACACAACCAGTACTTGCCAGAAATTCCTGCAGCTCCTTCAGTATGGCTGTAGGTATCTTGGCAGCCTCCCTCACCAGTTTTCCTCTTTTCCATCAATTTTGAAGGGACATCCAGGTCTTTGCAATGTCACTGTTGTCCTATATTTTCTCCACTTTTTGATGATTGTCTTCACTGTGTTCCATGGTATATCCAATGCTGCGGAAATTTTTTTTTACCCTTCTCCTGACTGATGCCTTTCAACAATGAGATCCCTTTCATGCTTTGCAAGCTCTCTGTGAACCATGGTTTTTACTGTAGCAGCCAACTGAGTAAATGTCAGGAAAATCATTCTAGTACAGCTAAACTTTATTTGGGGTTAATCAGTGTGTCTAATTGATGGCAGGTGTGTACCCAAGAAGACTGAATGCTATAATTAAATCAAAAGGTGCTTTAACAAAGTATTAGTTTAAGGGTGTGCACATTTATGCAACCAGCTTATTATACGTTTTTAAATTTTTATATTTTTCCCCCAACAGATTTGTTTTTCAATTGAATAGTACAGGTTATAGGTCACTTTAAAGGTGGGAAAAGTTTTGAAATGAGTTATTGTGGTCTCATTTTTTTATATTACAAAAACCTGGCATTTTAACAGAGGTATGTAAACTTTTTTAAATCCACTGTAAATAAGGCTTCTAACACAATAAGTCACAAAGTATTAAGGGGAATTAAATATATATATATATATATATATATATATATATATATATATATATATATATATATAATATGAATAGGAAATAAAGTGATTCAGTCAGCATTTAAGAACAGTAATATTAAAGTATTGGTAAACTGATGGTTAAGTGAGAAAATACAGATGAACTGAGGATTGAAACAAGGATGTCATACAAGAAGAAATTATGTACTCACCATAACGTTCCATGTTTGTTGTCCATCTCACCTTCATTCATTGCTGTTTGAGTCGGTTCTGACTTGGCCTTATACAAAAGCTCAAGAGCTTCCACTGGCTCATGGCTACACCCTATCCCATAATGCTTGGGGAAGATCACCTCGATCTTGTTTGCAGAAACCATAGTTATTATATCTAAGCATTTAACCATATCCAAAAAAGAGACTAAGAGGAGATTCAGAGACATCAGATCCAATTTTCACAAAACCACTCGATCCTCCAGAAGCGAAGGTGGGGAAAAGGAGGGTGAGATGCAAGAAGGAAGGCGAGATGGACAACAAACATGGAACATTGCAGTGAGTACATAACTTCTTAATGTTATGCTGTCATATCTCGCCTTCATTTGTTGCTTGTTGGGACAGCATCCCTAGCACCTACTTTCTTGGGTGGCTCAAGGGAGAAAACTCTTCAGAACAGTAGACCCAAAAGAGGCCCTGTTCCTGGAGGCCAAATCAACTTTGTAATAAGTGATAAAAGTATGAGGCTTTACCCATGTTGCTGCTGCACAAATGGAATCCATAGGCAGCCTCGTCCAGAAGGCATATGAGGTAGATATAGCTCTTGTGGAATGGCCTTTCACTTTTCCTGGAAGTTCTCTGTTCTGAGCTGTATATAAGTTATGCAGTCTAAGCCATTTAAAATGTGACTTTTGATATTGGGTCTCCTTTCTTTTTGTCTGAAAAGGATACAAATAACTGGTCCAATTTTCTGAAATATTTTGTTCTATGCAGGTAGAAACGTAACTATGTACATCTAACCGATGTAATTTATACTCTGCCTTGTTGCCAGTTTGGGAAAAAGACGGGTAAGTGAATGGATTGATTTAAATTACCTTCTGAACACACTTTTGGTAGGAACGAGGGGTTGGTTCGTAAGGAAATTATCTTTGTGAAAAGTCATGTGGGGGGGATGTACTGACAATGCTTGAAGTTCATATACTTGTCTAGCAGATGTAATGGCCACCAATAGGGCTGTCTTCCACGACAAAAACTTTGTCACAAGATGATGCAGGTTCAAAGGGAAGAAGAATGAACACAGATGGAACAAAATTTAGGTCCCATGGTGCTGGAGGTTCTCTTACTCGAGGTCTTAGTAAGACAGCACCCTTCAAGAATGATTGACAAAGTCTGTGGGACATGATTTTTAGTCCTATTTCCCCAATATGAAAGTTTGATATAGCAGCTAATTGAACTCGAATAGTAGCTGCTGCTGCACCTTCATTAAGAGCTTAGCCAAAAAGTTTAACACAGCTGTTATGGGGGCAGTAAAGGGATCAATATGGGCTGTTTCAAGCCCAATGGGAAAATCTTTTCCATTTGCTAGAATATAATTTTCTGGTTGACACCTTATGAGATGAAATCAATCTTTGTTTCACTGCAGGGGAAATATCAGGAAGCCTGGCTGTGTGCGAAACTGGAGTAGACAAGCTGTCAATTTGAGGGTTTGAATTGATGGATGGAGCGACCCTGATGGAAGAGTCAGATCATCTGGAACTGGGTTTCAAATCTGACAAGGCCATAATGGTGGGATGAGTATTACACTGCTTCTCAACGTGCTGACTTTCAGTATTAAGGGAAAGGGGGGAAAGGCCTAGAGGAGACCCAGGGGCTAATTGTGTACAAGTGCATCCCTTGGTGACTCCCCCAGAGAGGGGAATCAGGGCAAAGTAGCTGCTGCATTTGGTATTCATGTACGTGGCAAAGAGGTTGCAGCATGGCTGGCCCCACTTGCAAAAACTCTCTTCCACAACTTCTTGTTTTAGGGAACACTCATAGAGCATCACAATGGCTCTGCTTAGTTTGTCCTCTATCACGCTGGACCTCCCCAGGATGTGCATTGCAGTCAGAAAACGTTGGGAAGGGACTGCTCATTGCCATACTCTCTGGGCCTCTCGACATAGGCAGTAGGATTTGCTTCCTCCTTGTTTATGTACCTCACTACTGACATGTTGTCTGTCTGAATTGCATTTGTTCCTAGTGGAAGGGAGTCCTGGAATGCCTGCAATGCCAAAAGCACCGCTCACATTTCTAGGAAATTGATATGCAAGTGGTTCTCGTGGTACTTCCAAACACCGTGGACAGTCTTTCCCAGATAATGCTCCCCATCTGTGAAGCGTCCGTGGTCACTGTGGTTACTGGTTGCGGAAAAACTAACGGTCGGCCTAAGGTCACTTGAGTGGACTGCAGCCACCAAAGAAGATTTTTCTTGTAGGATTCTGTTATGATCACATTGTGAGACAAAGGTAGTTCCTGCATGGACCACTGGGAGAATAGTAACCACTGAAGAATCCTCATGTGCAGACGAGCTAAAGGTACTAAAGTTATTGCTGCCTCCATGGTATTGAGAGCTTTCAAGACAACCTTTGCCTGTACTTTATTCTTGGATAAGAGATTCTTGATTAGATGATGCAAGGTTTGAATCCTCTCGGAGGGGGGTGAGTTTGGCCAACATTCGTCTTATGTCAAAGTCTGCCCCTATAAATACGATATGCTGTGATGGCAACAAGGTACATTTTTCAAAGTTTATTGTGATATCCAGCCGAGAGCAAAGTGAATGGTAGTGTCCGTTATTCTTGTTAGTAGGTGCTTGATGGTGGCAGTTAGGCGCCAATCTTTTAAGTATGGAAACACCTGGAATCCTCGACGCCTCAAGTGAGCTGTAACCACTGGCATGCATTTGGTGAAAACTGGGGGCTGTAGTGAAACCAAAGGGCAGAGCTTGAAATTGGTAGTGATTGGCTCCCAGATGAAAGCGTGAATGTCTCCTGGATCGCCTGTACATTTTTTTATCTGGTAGTACACATCCTGGATATCTATAGAGCACATCCAATCATCTTTCCTCAGAAAGGGGAGTATCGAATGCAGTGTTTTTACTGTCTTTTTTGGAACTAAAAAGAACCTTGAGAAAGTTCTGGATCCAATTTGGTCTGCGAGGACATTTTGGATGACTCTCTTCTAGCAACTTTTGTACCTCTCAAATTGCATGTTCCCTTTTACTGGGTAGTACATCCGGGACTTTTTCTTTCTAATGGTTGAGAGGAAAAGGGTATATAGTAACCTCTGAATATGACCGTTTGTACCCATTTGTCTTTTGTGATTTCTAGCCAGGTGTTTGGGTACAATGACAAGCAACCCCCTACTGCCTCCAGAGATGGATAGATGGGCCTCCTCTCAGGAGTGCGGAAAGGGTTTATGAAGGGAGGAATCCTTGTTACCCTGATTCTGAAGACCCCCTCTGCTGTGTGGTCAGCATCTTCCATTGTTACTTCCACCTCTTCCCCTGGGGGAAGAATAGCCACATGCATCTGGGAAAGCTCTTTGGTACTTACAAAACCACATTTTTCCCCCCTTCTGACCTTTGGGATGAGGTCTGGTAGGGAGGGAGAAATGGACTACAATGACAGAGTTTTTCCCTCCTGTTCACACCTGGTTAGGGTCTCTAACTTTTGGCCCAAACAAAGAGGAGCCATCAAAAGAAGTGTTAACAAAGAAAGACTTGGAAGAGTTCTGAAAAATTGCATAAGCACATCCATGAATGTCTCCTTAAGGAAATTCCGGTACCTGCGCTACCCTACTCGCTCCATCGGTCTCATAGAAAATAAGTCACATGGAGGAGTTCACCACGGAGTTTATGGTGGAGAGCTGGGAGGAGACCTTGTCCAAAACCCCCGCAGCTACAGAACCTTGGAGGGCATCTCCTAGCTCCTTTAGGAGATCCCTTTGAAGCCTAGTGAAATGAGTCAGGTAGTTCAGCGACCAAAGGGCAAAGGACGCTGAAGAAAACATACGGTTTCCATATCTGTCCATCGTTTGAGACTCTATTTGGTGGACAGATAAGGATGTCTCCAACAACTCCTCCTTTGTGGCTACCGTCACCACCATAGCATCTAGCAGAACACCTTTACTGAAAAACGCCCCATCTGAAAGCGCAGTGCTGAATTTACTTGGCCTCCTAGGAACAGGATCTACAGAGTCCGGAGTGCCCCATGCCTTCCGACTGACTATGTTCATGAGTTGATTGAAAGACGGAGACACCTAAGAGGCAGAAGGGTGAGACCTGAACGGCTCCAGATACATAGACTCATCCTCAGAATGGTTGATGGGCTTCCAGCCACCTATTTAACGATTTCTAGGATGTCTGCAAAAGAGACATCAACAGAGGGTGACCGTGGGGACCCTTCTGAATCATCGAGATCTATGTCTGAAGTGATGGACTCCCCCCTCAGGGGAGTCTAGATGCTTGGTCTTACATAACCTCTTCTGAGGGACCTCTTCAGAGAGGCAGTCTGGAGAGGTATCTGAAGAGACCGCTTCACCCAATGGGGCGTCCTGGGGCATCGGGTCTCCATGCCTGGGAGGGAGCGATGGCACTGAGGCAGACACTGTCACTTTGGGGGTAAGAGCAGTTGGACCTGACAGCGGAGCAGTCAGAGATGACAGCACTCTCATCACCTTGAAGGCCCCCCCACCCCAAGCCCTACTCTGAGGAGTTCCTGGCTCAGAGGAACTAGGAACACCCCCCCCTACTGAACGAAGGGGATGGGCTCCGATGCAATGTAGGTGTCGAGCACACACACGCCGAAGCCCTGAGAGGTAGATTCGAGTTGGACAACTGTCCAGCCCGACTCTCCTCCCTGGACCCAACGGGAGAGCTTCAGCTCCTACACCCCTCGACTTCTGATGGAACCTAGGTGGGGGTGGTGGCCGGGCCTAAAGATCCTGAGGCAGGTCTTGGCACCGATGGTTCCACTACAATCAGATTCAAGCACTCTGGCTCCAAAGCCACAAAATGGGTCATAGGAGGAATCGACGAAGGGGAAGTGATGTTGGTCAGCCCCGGATCCCTCTGGGTCAGAGTCAACAGAATCTTGGCCAGCGCCGCTGTCCGTAAAAGCCTCTTCACCACCCGCTCCACGTCATCGTCTAAAAGGCTCCTCGAGGATTGAGAGGAAAGAGTTGGAGTCCTCACTGATTGTAGTAAAGGAGAACACAGCACTGGAGAGACCGGTTCCAGAACTGGGGACCGGCTCCAAAACTGGAACTCTGTTGACTCTGAAATCACAATAGGAGCCGAAGAGAGAGATTTCTCAGACCTGAAAGCCTTCGGGTCCACAGATGATCCCTTGGCATGCTTTTTTGTTGGCTCCAATAGTGGAACAGTAGATGATGACCTTTTTGTCGATCTTTCAGATCTGGAAATGGGGACTGTTACGAGTGTTTTCTGAGGAACTCCGATTCCCTTCTAGAGCCTCAGCGAAAGGTGTCTTTAGTAAGCCCCTAACTATTAATTTGTTCCTTCTTTCCATTAACACTTGAACTAAAGGCATGGCAGAAGGAACACACTCTTGAAGGTGGACAGCACCTTAACACAAACAGCTGGTGTGTCCATCTGTCAGTGACATTTTCTGATTGCATTTATCACATTTCTTAAAAAACAGGTTTTGCTTCTCTAGTATCCTTACACATTCTCAACAGCAGTCAACACCCAAACAAGAATGTTAACTAGGAACACACAAAAGGAAAAAAAAAAAACACCCCCACCCCCTAAATATATGAAGTTAACATACACACAGCCAAATGAGACTAAATTATTAAGAACAATAACAGGAGAAGTCTCTAAAACGACCAACTCCTACAACAGAAAAGGGCAAAAGAAGAGGGGGTTCCCTCTAAGGGTGCCCTCTAACTCAAACGGACTACCACTGAGAAAGGAAATAATAATAATAATCTGAAACTCTCTAATTTAAATGAGTTTGAGATTGGGATAGGGAGAAAAAACAGATGGGCCTAGCAGTAGACGACGGCCAACAGAACAGCACAACAGCAGCAATGAACACACTCAAAATACTACCACACTAGTCTAAAAGTTAGAAATATGCAATATATCATAAAATTTTTGTAATATCACGAAGATGAACAGAAAAAAATTTCCACTTAGCCTACAGCCTGCATAGAAGCACCTGATCTTAAGTACCAAACGAGAGCAGAGTAATCTTCCCTGAGCATTATGAGACCGGGTTTAGCCATGAACCAGTGGAAGCTCTCGAGCTTTTGTATAAGGCACAGTCGGAACCAATTCTCGGTTCCGAATCCAACCAGCAACGAATGAAGGCGAGATAGGACAACATAACATGTAGTGCTTTATTTGTTAAGGTTATGAATTGTATAATGACAAGAATAAATGAAGATACAATAGAAGCAAGGTTTATACAAAATGAAGGTATTGAATATCCAATTATGTCGTAAGCAGAAGACATGATTTTATTAACTAAGAATAGTAAAAATGACAAAGAATAATCATTAGAACAAATGACTAAGGTTTAGGAACATGTTTAAAAAGTAATAACAGTAAAGGATTTGGACTTGACGTAATAAAGGATATTAATTTTGGGATAGGTGGAATTTCAATATTGGGAATTACTTTTGGACCTACTGAACTTAAAGAACGATGGATAAAAATTTTACAGGATCTGAGCAAGTTGAGTATTATATGGAGCAAATATAAATTATCATACAATAAAAATATTCACTTAATTCAATACAGATGAGGATTGCTTATATGGCGCACATATACATGATACCTAAAGAAATAGAAAAACAGATTGAATAAACATTTAGATTTATATGGGGTTCTAGACTGAACCCAGTTAAGAGAGGAGTACTGTATCTAGATACAGCTGCAGTAGGTTTGGGATTATTAAATCCAGTGGTTTGTGGTGCATCCTTGAATTTATTCCAAATGTTAGAATGGATTAAAGGAAACAAGAGTGTTTATATAAATACATTGTTTAAGGAAAAGTATAACAAAAATGGGATTTAATAAGATCAAATAAAAGAAAGAAAAAGCAAAAATGTGGAAATTAAATATAGACAAAGTTGAAAATAACAGAAGAATATGGTATAAAAATATGATAGAATATTATTACATTAATCCATGGAGTAAAGTTTAACAGAAAAAATTTAGAGCTATAAAGTTAAGAAATGTCTGGTGTATGAAAAATGAAGAATGCCAAGATTTTCTGTGGAGACTACAAATGAATAAGTTACTGGTGAAGGCAAACATGCCATATAAAAAAAATAAATGAAAAAATGTGTCTCTTGTGAAGAATTAGAAATCACAGATCATTTTTTTTTTTTGAACTGTAAGAGTTCGAAGGTTATGGGAAATAGAAAATAAAATTTTGAATGAATTTCAAGATTATGAACAATTTAATAGTGATGTGGTTAAATATGCATTTTTATGACGGTTTAGATTAAGTGTTAAAAGGTTAGACAAGAAAATGTTCTATATTATATGGATTCAAAGACTGAAGGAAATTATGCTTAATGGTAATTGGGTAATTCCAAATATATTGAGAAAGATTAAATGGTAGTTGTGGAAAAATGAGTCGGGGTATACATGGGAGTTGTATTTCTGTTTTTCATTACAGTAAATGTGTTCATAATTTTTGTATTCTTGTAAATAATGTGTGTGCATATATATATATATATACATACATATATATATATATATATATATATATATACATATATATATATACATATATATATACATATATATATATATATATATATATATATATATATATATATACATATATATATATACATATACATATATATACATATATATATATATACATATACATATATATACATATATATATATATACATATATATATATATATATATATATATATATATATATATATATATATATATATATATATATATATATATATATATATATATATATATATATATATATATATATATATATATATATACATATATATATATATACATATATATATATATATATATATATATATATATATATACATATACACACACACACACACACACACAGACACACACAGACACCACACGTATTTGTAAAAAATAAAGGTCCCTTACTCTTTCAATAGGTGTCATGGGATCTTCTGCATCCAACTGAGCTACCACCAACTCAAGCAGATGGGGTCTCGGTTTAATGTCTCATCCAAATGACTACATTCAGTAGTGCAGCACCCCCCCCCCCCAAAACAAATATAGTCCAGCACGCCTCATACTGCACTGCATCATCACTTGGTGTGGAAATGGAACCCACACAGTCTTCTGCACCAAAGGCAAGTGTGCTACCTACTGCACCAGTGATTCTGACTACGCTTAATATCCAACAACATTCAGCAGAGAATGTATGTTTTAGCATTTACTGATCTCTGTAACAAGAATAAAAATGACTATGGATATTAGTTTTTCCTCAGCTTTTTTCTGTATCTTCCCATAATCCAAGTGTAGAGTTCTTAAAGTTACTGAAAGTACAACTGTGCAAGTCTTACTTAAGTGTAACGAACAGTAGATATTCATAGGACATGCACTGCCTTACTGGCAAATGGGTATTAGTGACCTGCTACGCCAGCTCTGGTAGTCTTCCAAAGCTCAGAGCTCCTCCTCCTGCCTGTATGTGGATGCGATGGTCCAATCACCCGAGGGCACAAGGACTGCCTTTCAGCCCCACAGGCAGGACCCCTTCAGTTTTCGAGGGTCCAGAAGGAAAAGATGATGAAAATGCAAGACTGCAAACAGCTACTGCTTCAAATAAAAATCACGTACAACAGAAATGACCACAGAGTGTAAATCAAGGGCAACTCCAACATCAAATTATATAGATCCAAAAAAGGGGGACTGGTGGGCGAGTACCAACAGTAAGGCAGTGTGCTCTATGAACTTCTACTGTTACCTTATGCTGACACCTTACCATGGTGCATGTAACAAAAAACAATACCGGAGGACAACCAAAGTGCAATGGTTTGCTTAGAGACAAGCTGACCCTTCTTGACTCTGTGTAGGAAATAAAATAACTTTCAGCCTGAAGGGTTTTGTTCCGTCAGGGTAGTACCTAAGCTGCCAATGCACATCCAGTGTATTAACTATCCTCTTCTCCCTTATTTTTAGGTTCTGGGAAGAGGGAGGTTAACAGACAGAGGGTGAACTCTGAAACCTTTTAGCACGTAACAAACCCCTATCCTTGTGGAAAATCAGGTTAGGTTGTCCTACCATGACAGCTTGATTTCCTACCATGACAGCTTGATTTCAACTTGACAAAGATTTGCCTTGCTAATGTCAGAGCAATAAGCAAAACAGTTTTCCACATCAAGAACTTTAGATCAGCCTGAACAGCAGGTTTGAAAGGTGGCAAGGTCAATTTTTCTAGAACACAGTTGAAATCCCACGATGGAGGAATCTGCTTGTGACGGGGCTCATGTGCAATACTCCTTTCATGAACTGTTTTACAAAAGAAGAAAAAAAAGAGGGAGATCCATTGGCAGACAAACAAAGATGGCCAGTAAATGCACCTTAATAGATGCATATGATACTCCATGCTGAAGTTGTTCGCACAAATATTTCAAGACCAGAAGGATGTTAACTCAAGGGACCCACCTGTTCCCATTTAGACAGCACTTAGGTTTACAAATGGACAAGTTTTTCTAAGATTTTCTGTTAGCAGGTTTTCTGGCCTCCTTTAACACCTGCTGCATATCCTCATGGAACAGGTACCTAAATGGAGTCAAGACTGAATCATCCAAGTTGTAAGATGTAGTTGTGCCAAACTGGGGTGCACCACTCACCCGGAGACTCTGGGGAACAAATACAGGTTATGAGAAAGTCAGTGGTAATTGTCATTGATCAACACCATTAGAAGGAAGAATCAAAACTGCCTGGGCCTATAGGGTGTCACCACATTGATATTTTGTCATGTTTTTCGGAATCTTCAGAAGTACCATGTGAATCAGTGGAAATGCATATAGGAACATTCCCATCTAAGGTAATGAGAATGGGTCTGTCCTCCAAGCATGATGGAATGTCTGGAACAGAATTTGTCCAGCTGTCTGTTTTGAAAGGAGGTAAACAGATCTATTTAAGGCATACCCCACATGTGGACCAGATCTTGGAACACCACTGCCTTGAGTTGCCACGGGTCTGTCCAGTATCTTTTTATTCTGTCTTCCACAACAGTTTGTGCTGATGGGCTGTATGATGTCTGGAGAGTCGCAGAATGCTATACAGCGAGCTCTCATCAGGCCATCATTGCCAACTAGCACAGAGGGTATATAACTTTGTGCCCCCTTGTTTTTTGAGGTACCACATCACTGTGGTGTTATCCATAACCACAAGAGGAATCTATAGGCCTGCACTTCCACTCCCATTTACACAGTCCCAAAGCAAAGTTGGAAGAATCTGTCAGGGCAGACTGCACTGAACAGGAAGGAAGAAGGGCAGTCCTGGATTGATACTCATCTGTGCTCCCCACCACTGTAACTCTCATCTGATGAAGGGCAACACTGGCAACTGAGATTCCAGAGTGCAGGTGCTGGGTCTAAAAATTCTAGAAATAACACTGAAATTTCTCTCCTGTGTAGATGGGCCAGTGGTATCATGTGATTCATGGACACCATCAGTACTAGAATTTTTAGGAATTCTCTTGCCAAGGCAAATACAATATGGTAAGACAGGATCTTGTCTTTGGGAAGACGGGCCATTCTCTTGGTGTTGATTAAGCATCTTAGGAAGACAAGTTAAATCTTAGCTGGGAAGTAAGGCTGAGATCTTCTCTAACAATTTCAAACATGTGGATACAGACTATGCACAGATTTGCAAGTAGTTCAAGTAAGGAAAAACTTGAATGCCAAGAGTCTGAGACTTGGCCACTACTGGAGCAAGACATCTGGTAAACACTAGTGATGCAATGGATAGCCCAAAGGGCTAAGCAGACAACTATTAGTGTAAACTAGACACAACAAATCTCAGATACCTCCAGAAGTAATGAGCAAAGTGCATATGGTAATGTGCATTCCTTTATGCCCATGATCACCATGAGGCAGGGGTCCAGCAAAAGAGGAATCACTGTCTGCAGGGTGAGCATCTTGAACTTGGGGACCTTGACAAATGTCTACAGAAAGGATAGGTCTTAACACTGGTCTCCACAACAGCTTTTTTTTTTAGGAACCAGGAAAATTCTGGAGTAGAAATGTTTCATTGTTCCAGAAAAAGGGACTCGCTGTATGATCCCAGAGTACAGCATTTGCCGGAGAATAGGAAGGAATAAAAGTTAGGTCCTGTGCGTTGTCTGCCAAAACTTTACACTGCATAATGAAGGGAAACTTACACTGCATAATGAAGGGAAACTTGAGACTATAGAACATTTTTGACACCTCTGGAATAAGTTTACCTCATCACCCCTTGCATCAGTTTACCTCCGTCACCCCAGTTTTTATGGATCTGATTAGCTGTTTTATCAAAAACATATAATTAGAATCAAATGGAGAATTCAAAATTTAACTCCTCAGAAAAGTGGACTGTGCTATCAAGCACAACTTCTTTTCACTACTGACATGACTGTATTTTTAGAAATCCATATCGGAGTCCATCATATCAGGAGACAAAACTATCCAGATCAAAGCCAAATGACTGCACAGTCAACCCAGTAAGAAACAGACAAGTCCAACTAGTCTCCCTCTAAATAGAAATCTGATGTCTATATATGCAGGGGGTTACTATTCTAAAGACTGCACTGAATGAAACCAATCTTTCAGTAACACGGTTCCAAGCACAAAATACTTGCAGAAAAGTCCCCTAATTTTGTTTAAAAAAGCCAGTTTCAGTCAAAATTAATGGATATAGCCTATCAAACTTGTGAAAAATTCCTGTCATACGTGTTTAACATACAAAATCATGATTTAAATTAAAAAAATATTTTGGAATGCTGTAATCCTGTTCACTCACCTCAAATAATCATAACACCAAAGAAGAAATTGCAATATCAGCACATTTTCTTCTCAAAATTTCAAAATGAAGCTTTGAATCAACAGCACAGGCTTTACTGAGGTAGTAAAAGCAGAAGCATATACATTTTTAATCAGAAGAAAAACAGTCAAAGGAGCAGAATACACCAATTAAGCACCAGAAAAAGCAGAGTGAGGAAATAAAAACTCGAGAGTTTCTTCTGTGAGCTAATCAGATACAAAATCCAGAGTAAGCAGCAGTCTTCTCAGAGATCCTTCTCTTACTGTGGCACTAAAAAAATGAAAGGGTCCTGTCTGTGGGTCTGGTAAGGCAGTCCTATACTTTTAGGTGATTGGTCCATCACACCCACAGACAGGCAGAGGGAAGAGCTGCTTTGGCAGACTGCCAGAAATAGGGTAGCAGGGCTCTACTACTCATATGCCAGTAAGGCAGTGTATTGCTGAACACCTGATAGCACTCAAATATATTCATGAAGACTTCCCATAACTGAACATAATATGCCTGATTATGAATTTTAACTCTATAAAGAAAGCTTTTAACACCAACCTCATGATGACCACTGTCAGAGGTTAACAATAAATACTTGCATAAACTATCAGATAAGACAGGCTTCCTTATGTCAATGGCTTTAATAAATTCAGACAGCAAACAGCAGCAGATTTACTGTTATAATAAATAATGCAGGTAAAGAAGACACCCTTTGTCTTGCAGAGATTTTTTGTTAAGGAAATAGATGGGAGGTCTTACCCATTAAAGGACATGTAGACTTCTTATTGTTATATACTGACTGAGATTCTTGTGATCCTGGAAAACCCAAAATATAGAGTTTTCTTTGGAGTAAATCAAATGCATTTTTACTGCAATGTAACTCTTGATACTTTGATTTGCAGGAGGACAGGATTGTATTATATGGAAAAAAAAAATACTGACTTGGAGCATGTTTCTCCCAAGGACTGATTTAAACTGATTAGGATAAATTATCTTTGCTAAATTGTTCACTATCCACATATTAAATTGTTTGGTTATTATTTGTAAATGTAGCTATGGCCAGAACTTACAAATTTCAATTAAAAAGAATGAATTATTAAACATACTATTAAGTTCAAAAAAAGCAGTGTATTTCGGGGGGGGGGGGGGCATCAGGTCTAAGAGATTCTTTTTTTAATGTTCTGTCTACCTGTTATTTTTAAATGCATATCAATACAAAGATGATGGGAGACTCCTGAAGACATCTGTTTTCTTCATCTTGTTTTCAACCCATGCTACAAAGATTCTGGAAATAATCCTGAGCAAAATGGTCATCCGGATCTTTGGCACATACTGTCTGATCTTTTGAGTCCCTATTTGCCAGATATAGTTTCTTATTTTCAGCTGCTTATGTTGGTTAGATAGAGCTTCCCATAATGATCTGCTAACATTAATCTGTTACATGTGGTACCTCACAATTCAGCAACCTCGCAAACAATTCAACAACCTCAAACTTAACCATTTCACAATTCAACCATGCTTTCGGCTGCCCAGGCCGCTCGCAATTTGACCTAGAAAGAAGGGTGAAAAGTTGTTCATAGTTTCCTGTTGTTGTTGCTGCTGTATTTATGTAGTGCAGTTGTTTCTTTTAAGTGTTGCAAAGAAGTGAAGAAACGGGCCCAAAGAAGAGTGATACTGACAGGAAAAAGTGGCTAAGCATTGAAAAGAAGAAAGAAATCATGGGTAAAATTGAGACAGGAAGTAAAATAGGACGAATAGCAGAACAGTATGGTGTACCTAGGTCTACCATCTCAACATTTTGGAAAAATAGAGACCGCATCATGGGTGCTAAGGTGTCAATAGAAGCATCAAACATTTTGGACAAACAGAAAAAAAATTCATGAAGATATGGAGATGATGTTTCTTGTTTGGATCCAGGAGATGCAGATGAACCGAGATCCGATAACTCATATCGTGATCTGTGAGAAAGCTAAGCTAATCTCTGAAGTCCTTTAAAACAAAAAAATAAATAAAAAAAAAAAAAAAAGGAGAGGCAGCTAGTGCTGACAAAGGTGGTGCGCAGAAATTTGTCAAGGAATTTGAATAACTGATAAAGAGAGGTGGCTGTCTGTCAGAACAGATTTTTAATTGCAATGAAACAGGGCTTTTCTGGAATAGACTGCCAAGTAGGACTTGCATAACCCAAAAAGATAGGATTCCAGGTCACAGACCCATGAAAGACAGGTTCACACGCCTCCCGGAAGCAAATGCCAGTGGAGACTTCAAGCTGAAGCCTCTGCTGGTATACTACTCAGAAAACCCAAGATGCTTTGGAAAAAAAGATTATAAAATCAAAACTACCTGTAATGTAGAAATCAGACACCAAAGCTTGGATAGACCAGTCAGTTTTCAAGGATTGGACTTTTGAGGAGTTTGCTCCAAGTGTCAAGTAGTACCTGACATTGAACCATTTACTAATGAAAGCTGTTCTGCTTCTGGACAACACCTCTGCCCACCCAAGAGAGTTAGAGGAAATTCTTCAGATAGACTATGATTTCATCAAGGTTCAGTTCCTGCCTCTCAACACAACTTCTCTCATTCAACCCATGGATCAACAAGTCAATGCCTGCTTCAAGAAGCTCTACACCAAAGCACTCTTCTTAATGCTCTTCAATATGACCCCTTCTGCAAACAAAACACTGAAGGAATCCTGGAAGACTGAGTTCAACATTTTTTGTGCCATCTCACTCATCAAAAGTGCCTGGAATGGAGTGTCGCAGAAAGGCCTTCATGTAGCCTGGAAGAAACTGGTTCCTTCCTTTTTCCAGGTTGAAATTGTGGATGAAGCAGCTGAAGATGCTGAAGCAGCTTAAGTGCTGCAAGACATCATTTCTACAGCAGAGCACCTGGGCATAGGGAGGTGGATGAGGCGAATGTGGCTGCTACAAGACCATGACAACAAGTTTACACTGGAGGAACTTGCAGCACTTTGCAATGAACAGTTCAACGAAAAAGGATACAAAATTTCTACTGAAGGAGAAGACACCAGGAAAAAAGGACCTATGCCAACAGCTTGCATTAAAGAACTTTTATCCAGCTGGGAGAAGGGGCAGGCTACAGTCTTGGAGGGGCACCCCCAACACAGGTGACATCAAGAGGATAACGGACTTGTTTAACAACACAATCACGCACCACTTCAAGACCATCCTGAAAAAGGAGGAGAGGAGTCACCCTGAACAAATTTTTTTCACCTACACCTGCCAAAAACAGGGGAAACAGGCAGGACAGGGACAAGAAGACTCCCCTTCCAGCAAGTAAAGACTAAGTGGATTCTATAAATGTCGTGACTCGTGTTCAGTTTTTGGCATGGACACTGGTGGGGCTGGGTCGAGAGAATATGCACAAGTATATGATGCTTACTCACCTAAATGAATAAGCCAAGTAGGGGGAGCCACTGAGCAAAGTCCTGGAGAGGGATTAAAAGAGAGACCCACTAGTATACACTGAACTGTGTGTTATTTCTTTTGGGGGTGTGGATAGGAAACTGTTGCAATAATAATTTATATCACATTAAAGTGAACTAAATAAAACAATCATAATCAGAGACAACAGATATTCATTTCATAACTGCTATCGCACAACGATGTAATGACCATGCATTTTAGCTTGACAGGAAACATGTTAGCCTGCATTCTTAGATGGATTTAACATCAAATAGATTTGTATGTGACATGTGAGCCATAGTTTTAGGAATGTACAGTAGTCCTCCATTCTTCCTCCATCCCTTCTCCACATCATCTCTTCCATTTAAGAGATGTTCTACACTTTCATGGTGAGCTACATTTTTTAATTTTTTTAGTGTATTTTTTTAATTTTGGGGTGGGAAAGAGTTAAACCATTTTCCATACATTTGCATGGGAAATGGCATCTCGCAATTCAACCGCCATTCTGGAATGGATTATGGTGGAATTGTGAGGTACCACTGTATATTTTGATCAACTAAGTACTGCAAAAGCACTCACTAAAATCAGTGCAACCATGTGAAAATATGGGATATGTTCTTATCACAAGAGCCAACCTATACACAGACATACCTCAATGGGTCTCACAGCTAGGATCATCTTCTCCCTACTCACCAATTTGCCTATTTTTTCTGAAGCTCCACAACTGGAGTGCATGCTGCCTTGCCATGCAGACATTATAGCAGCATATGAATTACTAAGAGAACCCCCACTTTGCCTTCAACAGACTGAGCACACATCCCACAAGTTATGAACAACAATTAAGCTTTAGCACATACACTGTTATAAAGACAATGAACAAACCAGTTATTGAGTACACTATCCCCTTTGGGATGTATCTGACTAAACATATTAAAGATTTAGAGGAAACCTAAAAGGTTCCTAACCAATAAAATGACAGGTGTAAAGATTCATGAAGAGAAGCTGGAAACTCATCACTTTATTTAATGCCTTATTGACTTTTAAGAGGTGATCTTTGTCTTGCTTAGTGTGCCATTAGAAACCCACATGCCCTGGGCACTCCTGCTTCTCTGTAAGTTCAATATCTCTACCAATAATTGAACCAAGAGTCTAAATCTTCACCAACAGATAAATAAAACATGGTGAAAAGTAAGGTATATATCTCAGCACCCCGAAAGTCCCTGGAATAAACCTCTCACACGTTAGGTACTGCGGCTCACTAACTTTATTTAAAAGTAAACTAAATGACTGAATGGATGTCCCCAAAGTTACTCTAGTATTGACTAGTATGGCCATCTAAGTGAAAAGAGGGGTACTGGCAAGGACTGACTTGCCACAAGTCTCAGTGGCCTTGTAATATTGATGAATCTATAATCTAAGTGAATCAATGAGCTAGTCTGAGGGCCTTTTTCAGCCATGATCCATGCCATGTGGCAAAACAGAATAAAGGTCATAAACATAATGAGATAAGCAATACCACCACCACCGCCACTATATATTTGCTTGATGTATAGAGAAATCCAAAAGCAGCCATCTAGATAAAGGGGTATAATAAGAAGTATTTATAATTGACTGACACAGTAAGAAAATACCTAACATAAGGGGGACCCTCCTCCATGGATTTATAATTGTAAGAATGCCAAGAAGTAAAACCTTCTGGGCTGCTGAAGCCTTAGGATGGTCAAGAGGCAAATAACACAGAAAGTTGAGTCTTAAAGTAAGCAAAGTAATAAAGGAGACTAGGACTCCTAGATTTATGGTCCAAACAGTGAAGATCCTTTCTCTTCTATGACATATAGTTCCTCTACCAGACCAGAATGCAACTGTCCTACACTCCCTTACAAATGACATACTTATCAATACAAATAAAATTCAACTAACAGGGACCATCTTTGTAGCCACCAGCTACTAATAAACTCTCTGCGGGCATTAGCCCTACAACAGTAAAATGGTATGAATCATTCCTTTCCAATACGCTATTTAAAGTGCAGCATAGATGAGACCCCCCAACACTCTCCGCTGGAGTGCCACAAAGCTCAATTCTCATATTTACACCATTCTCATTATGCATCAATAAATGTCCAACAGACCCATCCACATATGCCAATAACATTATGCAGATATGTTCATATACAGATCCAACCTTCTCACTCAATCAAATCTCAGCTGGAAACAGACCTACAAAATACTACTATCTATGCAGAGACTAATTTTAAATAAAAAGGAAAACAAATTCATGCCCTTTGGAATCTAATAAAAGCTGGCCAAGGTACTCAGAAACTGGGTCATTACCCATACCAGTCATGAGACAACAGAAATTGTTCAGCATTATAAAAACTTCACGGTCTGGCTACACTCTAATCTCAACTTACAAAAGCACAAACATAACACTAAAGGCAAAGTAATCATCTCCCTCTTTGAGCCTAATAAAATGTCCCACTTCCTTTCACCCAAAGGAAGAACTACCATTAGTAAAGGGGACCTTCTCCCCCAAACGATATAGTCTCTATATAGTGGACACAACATAAAAAGTAAATTTCCATGCTCTAGAAACCACTTGCAACATCATCTGCAGATTTATTATCCTGCTTCATCTTTGATAAAGCCAAGTAGTTACCTACCTATGGACTCAAAACCACTCAACTTGTGGCAAGGCCTAGTCTTCACACTCACTAACTTTAATTCTTTCTCCCCTCTTGGTGAGCAGACTACATAAAAATACCCACTACAGCCATAGTTCTCTCCCAGTACATACATCTACCTTTCATACCCATCATTCAAAAAAAAGAAGTTATGTATTCACCATAATGTTCCATCTGAGTAGTTAGACTTCATTCTTCTGCACATATAGGTATTCGGATCCGATTCGGACCGGCAAAACTTTTACAAGCATCAGCTCCGAGCTCCAAGCTCCTCCCCTACCTATAATACATCAATTCCTCCTGACCAACCCCAGATTGAGTTTGCTGTCACTAACTAGCAACGTAACCCACAATCCAAACAGGATAAGCCCTGAATAGTGAGGGGGATGGAGGGAGGGAAGGTGCAGAAGAATGAAGTCTAACTACTCAGATGGAACGTTATGGTGAGTACATAACTTCTTTATCTGAAGTAGTTAACTTCATTCTTTCTGCACATATGGGACAGAGTCCCCAGCTACTGGTATTCCTGGGAGGCCCTTATGGAAGGATATTTCTGAGCACCGCAGAGCCAAATGATGCTCTCCCTCTAGAGATCAAATCTAATTTATAATGAGAGATGAATGTATGCGAATTGGCCCACGTGGCTGCCGCGCAGATATCATCTAAAGGTTCTTTTGACCAGAACGCTGCAGAAGTGGCCACAGATCTAATGGAATGAGCCTTCAGTAAGCCAGGAGGAGATAAGCCTTTGTCCTTGTATACTTGTGCAATACAAACAGTGATCCACCTTGCTAAGGACACTTTCAAAACTGCTTTGCCCAAACATGGTTTTGAAAACGAGACAAACAGTTGATCCGACTTTCAGTAGGGTTTTGTCCTACGAAGGGAAAAACAAAGCTGTCTATGGACGTCCAGTAAATGGAGTCTATATTCGCCTTTATTTTGGAAATTTGGGAAGAAGACTGGCAAATTTACAGATTGGTTAATATTGGCTGCTGAGGACACTTTGGGAAGGAAGGAGGGGTTTGTACACAGCGAAACCCTGTCCTTGTGAAAAATTAAATAGGGGGGCACGGAGGATAAGGCCTGTAACTCTGAAACCTTTTTAGCTGAAGTGATGGCAACCAGGAATGCTGTCTTCCAAGACAAGAATTTCATAGGGACTGAACCAGCAGGCAGGTCAATGCTTGAAGGACTAAAGTCAGATCACAGGAAGGAACTGTCTTTAAATGGAGGTCGCAAGAGAAAGGTGCCCTTCAGGAATGCTTTACACAATTTGGCAGAGGCCAGAGCAACCTAATTTTCGCCTACATGGAAATTAGAGATGGCAGCCAGTTGAACCTTGATGGTGGAAGAGCTTGCGCCTGATTGAGAGAGACCAGCCAAAAAATCTAAAATGACTGGAATGGGTGCTGTAAAAGGGTTCTAATTGCATTGGGAGGCCCAAATGGAAAAACGTCTCCACTTGCTACTGTAGAGTTTCCTAGTGGAGGCTTTAAGAGATGCTACCAGAATGTTCTTAACAGGGGATGAAAGTCCGGGAGTCCTGATGATCATGGGAACTGGAGCAGCCACGCCGTCAGCTTGAGACTGTCCAGGTTGGGCAAGGGCAAGCCCGATGGATGAGCAAGAAGATCCAGGCATGGATCTGGAGTCCATGTAGGAGCCAAAGGGTGAGACCATAGGAAGGGAAACCACACTTGGCGAGGCCAGAAGGGAGCTACGAGAATGACTTTGCACTGCAACCGGCAAGCTTTCTGAAGGAACTTCGGTATCAGAGGTAATGGGGGATAAGCATAAAGTAACCCGGGAGGCCAAGCATGGACTAGAGCGTCCCTTGGGACATCCCCTGGAGGGGGGATCAGAGCAAAGTTGTTGCTGCACTTCGTGTTCGAAGCAGACGTGAAGAGGTCGCAGCAAGGTTGATCCCATACGAGGAAGATTCTCTTCGCCACCGAGTGGATTTAGAGACCACTCATAAGGCAGGATTGCCCGGCTTAGACTATTAACTAAAATGTTGGAGCGTCCCGGGATATGCATTGCTATCAGAAACCAGTTGGTGGATATGGCCCACTCCAAAGCTCTCATGGCCTCGTGACAGAGAGTGTAGGATCAGGTCCCTACCTGCTTGTTGATATACCAGACTACTGACATACTGTCTGATAGAATGGCCACTGTCCCTGGAGGTAGGACAGGATGGAAGGATTTCAACGCTAAAAGCACTGCCCTCATCTCCAGGACACTGATGTGTAGCTTGGTCTCTAGTAGGGACCATGTGCTTTGGACTGCTCTTCCCAGGAAGTGCCCCCCCATCCGAGCTGGGAGGTGTCTGTGGTCACCGTGGCTTGGGCCGGCGGGGCTAGAAAGCTACGCCCCGCAAATATGTCTGATGACTGAAGCCACCACTGGAGTGACATTCTGCATGTCCGGTTGATTCGGAAAGTCATCGGGAGGTCTAGCCAGGACAACTGAACTGCTAGATTCCACTGAAGGGTTCTCATATGAAACTGTGCAAGAGGGAGAATGGAAATGGAGGCTGCCATCAAACCCAAAGCCCTGAGAACATCGCCTGCTTTGACTACAGAGTGCTTTGAGATAGCGGACACATGGATTCTGAGATTTTCTATCCTTTCTTGGGTGAGAAAGATCTTTGACTGAATAGTATCCAACCGTGCCCTGAGGAAGTCTATGACCTGAACCGGAGCCAGGTGGGACTTGTTGAGGTTGACCGTGATGCCTAACTTGTGAGCCAGACCGAGAAAGTAATGTAGGGCCTGGCACAAGTGACATTTGGTGGATGCAGTGAAGAGCCAGTCGTCTAGGTAGGGGAATACTTGAATGCCCTGATGTCTCAGGTGCGCCGCTACAACTGCCATTACCATTGTGAACACCCTGGGGGCTGTGGTGAGAACAAAGGGTAGGGCTCTGAATTGAAAGTGACCGGCCCCTAGCCAGAAGCGCAGAAACCTCCTGGAGCTTCTGTGGACCTTGATATGATAGTAAGCGTCCTGGAGGTCTAACAAGCACATCCAGTCGCATTCTCTTAAAAACGGCAGAATGGACTGTAGAGTGACCATCCGGAATTTCTGTTTCTCTACCGACAGGTTGAGGACAGACAGGTCCAGTATGGGCCTGAGGTCCCCAGTCTTCTTTGGCACTAAAAAGAACCTGGAGTAGATGCCTGATCTGGACTGGTTGGGGGGACCAGTTCGATGGCTCGTTTTTGTAACTGTTTTGAAACCTGTAAAGCTGCAGCCTCCCAGTGATCGGGTGGAACATCTGGGAGGTGTGCTGGAGTTATGGGAGATATGAAAGGGATAGAATAGCCTCTGGATATGATGTTTAACACCCAGCGGTCTGTAGTAATGGACTCCCATTCCGCTGGATGTAAGGAGAATCTTCCCCCGACTGCCTCCAGAGTTGAGCAGTTGGGCAACCCCTCAGGGCTGCTGTGCGGGCCTGTCGGAAAAGGGTTCCCTAGACCCGAAGTTTCTGGGACCCCCTATACCTATGGGACGGTGTCTGTCTTGTCCCCCTCTGCCTCTGGGGGACGAATAGTCCTGAGTTACCCAAAAAGACTGATTTCTGGAACCACATCATCTTTTGCCCCTTTTGGTTCCTGGAATAGGTTTCTCTGGGGGTTAGAGAAGCGGATTCCGACGGCAGACAAAGTCTTTCCATCCTTTTCACTTTGGGCGAGCGTGTCGCGTACTGTCTTCCCAAACAGGGATGATCCATCAAAAGGGGCATTAATAAAAGACGCCTTAAAGGGGTCCGCAAATTGACATAGTCTGATCCAGGCGTGTCGCCTCAAGGCAATGCCTGTACCAGCAGCTCTAGCGGCTCCCTCCGTAGTATGGGAGAGGAGACGCATAGATGTATTTGTCACTGATTTCAGTGTTGTCATCTTCGCAGTAAAGGACTGCTTGTCCTGCTGTGACAGAGACTCCGGGGGTGACTCAGTTAGTTCCGTTATAAGATCACGCTGCAGTCAGGTAACATGTGCCAAATAATTCAGCGCACGGTTAGAAAAAGTCGCTGACGGAGTACATACTCCTCCCGAAACAATCCATCGACCTGGACTCCTTGTCTGGTGGATGGACCAAGGAACTCTCCTGTGCCAGTTCCCTCTTTGTGGCAGCTGCAACCACCAAAGCATCCACAGGGGCTCCTTTGGACCATGCCTGCCTATCTGACGGCGGGGAAAGAATTTTGTCCGGTCTTTTGGGTATAGGCTCCACAGTGTCGGGATCCTTCCATGCCCTAGTGGTGATGAGGTCCACCAAAGGGTCAGCTGGTGGGGAAACCCAGGAAGTAGATGGGCCCGCGCCAAAGGCCTCCAGAAACATGGACTCATCCATAGAGGGTTTGGGGGCTGACCAACCTCCTCTTTGGCCGAGGATCTCCATAATGTCTCCGAAGGAGACGTCCTCGGGAGATGATCTGGGGGAACCCTCCTCTTCATCTAAGTCCGAATCAGTGGTAATGGACTCAGGGGAGTCCAAGTGCTTCCTTTTGCACTTGCGTTTAAGAGGTTCCTCTCCAGTGGGACTTTCTGAAGAGGACTCGTAAGCCTCCGGGGTTCCCTGAGGGGAACAATCTAGGGTTGCTTTGGCACGGGCTGTCCCTGAGATAGGGTGAGGGGTGCAGAATCCGAACACAGGGAGGTCTGGGTAGGATCCGAGTAGGTGAGCTGTGGTCTCAACCCCCTGGGAGTAAACCCTTTCCACTGCCCCGAATGCCAATGGACAGCCCACCTCCATAACCCGTAAGGATGAGGCCCTCCCCGGGTCCGAAGCAGGGATCAGAGCCGAAGGCAGGGTAGTCTGGGCACCAAGGATGGGATCCGAAAGAGAATGACCTTGACCCTCGGGTCCGACTCCCTGACCACGGCCCCGAGAGCCTCCTGGATCCAAAATCAGATCAGAGTAACTCAAGGTGACGGCCAGTGTAGAGGAAACGAGAACAGTCAGCGCCAAACCAACAGCTCCGAAGGCCCTTGGATCTGAGAACCCCAAAGCATCAGGTCAGATCTGGGAAGGAGAGATTGGGTGAAAAAGAGTTGTAGAAGGACCCTCTCTGATGGGAGAGGGACCTGGTAAGACCCCCATCTGAATTTGATTCTGGATAAACCTCATCAGCCTGTCCATGTCAAGGTCGGAGACACTCCAAGTCGACCTTGAAGAAGAAGTGACCGAAGCAGGTCTTGGCTGGATCTGAGGGGAGTGCCTCGGCTCTGAGGGCTCCATAGGCTCCAGCGAGAAACTGGGAGAGCAGAGCTGAGGAGAACGGGACCTGGGGACTTTAATAGAGGGGCTGGAGAAAGACTCCCTGTCGGGAGATCTTTTCCTGGGCCTGTCCCTCTCTTTGTGGTGCTTCTCCTTCTCTCTTTTGTCTCTACTTTTCTGGGATGAATCTGAAGCAGCAGGATGAGCTGGAGGTTGAGTCCCTGCCTGCAAGAAGTCACTGGTTGGAACGGAGACGGAGGCAAACTCTAGGGCAGAAGCTGGCAGCAGACCCTTGGCCACGAGCTTAGCCCTGGGGTTAAAACCCACACAAATGTCGTATGAGGCTGACAAATGGGAGGCCCCTAAACAAAGAACACACAGATTGTGGCCATCGGCTGGTGAGAGATTGTGAGCACACACTGCATTTTTTAAAAAGAACTTTAGGCTGTTCAGCCATAAGGGCAGAAAAGTAACTAAACCCTAAGGCCCACACACACAACAAGGGATGGGGGCCTAGGCGGGAACTAAAACTACCAATAAGCTACACAGAAAAAATTATTCTTTTTTTTTTTAACATGACAATCACGCATTGGGTGGGGGGGGACAGGTACACACACACCAACTGCACTGAAAAGAGAAAAACAAGAGAAACCTTACCACCTTCGCTTAGAGCTCAGAGACCACGATGCTACCTCTTAGAGCGGCAAACAAGATCTGGGGTTAGTCAGGAGGAAGTGATGTATTATAGGTAGAGGAGGAGCTTGGAGCTGATGCTTGTAAAAGTTTTGCCGGCTCGGATCTGAATCGGATTCGAATACTCATATGTGCAGAAAGGATGAAGTTAACTACTTCAGATCTGTAGTTCACTGAGCATGCCTTCTTCATTCTGGCTACCATAATTCCACATACAAGCTCTGTTACAACCCTTCCTTAATTTCATTCAGATAAAACGTCCCTCCTATTCAATTAAGCAAATTGTTAGTCCTTAACAGCTGAATCACACAAATCCACCAAAAATCTCCTTTTTCAGTTTAAATTCTTTGTGTGTTGGACTACAGTTATAGGACCACAGGAAGTTACAAGGTAATGGCCCTAGAGCCTTTTTCACCTTAGCTATTCATGCCCATATTTTCCTAATTATCAATGCCCACAGGCTAGAATGGCTTTGGTACATGTCTGTGACTAAGGGAATCTACAAACTGCCCCTGTCCATAAGGGCCACAGACAACATTCCAGAGGGGAATTTGCAATTTCCCATCCAGTGGTCCAAAATGGATTTAAATAGGCTTAGGGAAGAACTCCGTTTCACATGAATGGGGAGTCTGCTCCAGAGGTCCCTCCAAAATGTTTTGTTAATGATACAAACATGGTTTAGATCCTTAGCTCGGGTAATTCTAGTGTTGTTTTGTGAACGTGTAGCAGATTCATCAGGGATGGATGAAAGAATCCCTTGTGGGGTGGGCATAGATCACCTCTCAGAAGTCTGTAGGAGATCAAGTACAGGGACAGAGCTTTGAGGCGGCCTGAATATGACATTTACACCCTGTATTCTTTTAGTGAGGAACCACTTGGGGCACTCCAGCTGTTGCAATTGCCTGGTCAGGAACATGCCGAAGGGTGCATTGTACTCAATTATTGGTCAAATTAGGGCGGAGTATAGTGGGACTACGATCTCCTTAGATTTGGATGTCACGCCCTTACTTACAAGTTGCGCCATGTAGAAGGGTTTTCTCACTACCACAGACATCAAAATTCATGTTACTGTAAACCCGAGTTCCCTTACCACTGGGTCTACTGTTAGGGGAGTTTTATCAATGTTGCAATTTGCAAGGGTGGTAGTCTTCCAAAAGGGTATAATTATGGATTTCTTTGCATCTAGTTTTAGGCCATGGTTTTGGCACCAGTTACTTCTTTGTGTCAGACTTTCCTGGAGGATTTCTACATCTTTGGGGGATTTAATGACTGCACTTAGCTTGCAGTCAGCATATTTAGTCAGCCAATAGCCCTCTACATTTGCTTAGACTTCAGAGAAATATATTTCAAACAGGAGAGGTCCCAGTACCAACCCCTGTGGCACACCACTAGTAACAGATCTTTTGGGGAAGGTGGATTCCTCACTGTTTAAAAACTGTATAGTCAATCTCAAAATGTTCTGGATGGATATACTATAACTACTGTAGGTTTATTTGCTGAAAAATGTATTTTCCATCTGACAATAACATACTGTGACTTTGATCGGACTGAAAATTTCACATGCTTCTAGGCTGAGCCCAGGAATAGTTTAGTCAGATCAGTGCTCTATCCCAGTCAACAAATAAAATGCTCAAGAAAGTGTAAAGTAGTAGCAATATATTTAGTAAAGATGTCTGCAGTGGAGACATTTCTGAAATACTACAGGCAAGTATACTGCTACATAAATGGACATTGACAAGAGCACTTTTCAATGGTCAACTCCTGTCTGTTAGCAAAGATAATGCACCTGGTAATCCACGTGGAAATGATTTGCTTAGTAACTGCCAGCCCCCTTTTGCTATGATGTGAATGAAATCCTCAGCTTCTCTGCCTTCCCAAATTCATGCACTTGCATTAGAAAGAATGTGAGCTGGAGGTTAACAGCTAGAGTATGACGTGCTCTTTATTTTCTAGTTTCTTGTGCATGCAAAGAAAGGGAACAGAATGGCCTGGTCTAGTGACAATTCTGATACCACTTTAGCAAGGAAATGACATCTGATCCTAAGAAACACCCAGCCCTTGTAAAAAAAACAAGGTGGTTCTGTATAGAGAAAGACCTGAAGCTCTCAGAGCCTGTGGGTTAGGGTGATGACCTTCACAAAAATAGAAAACATCACAAAGGATGTACATCAAAGCCATCAAATCAGGGAATTTAAATGGAAGGTGGTCAAGCCCATCTGTCATGAAGTTCAAGTTCCAGAGAGGAAAATAATTCTTCAGAGTATGGAGATGCAGAACTCCTTAAACAGCTTAATTGTCCAGGTTATGAAGTAAACAGCTCCACCCTACAAAATATTTAGTCGTACATAAGTAAACGACACAAGCATTATGACCACAGGAAAAAATGCAGCCCAAAGTGGGTGCCTGAGATGAGTCAGGACTGCAGCAGCATACGATACCTATATCTTACATGGAGAACACTTTCATTTGGTTGAGTACATACATCAATTAAAAGGCTTCATATGTTGGCTTATACCACTTGTGAAACCCTGCCTTGGTGATCTAGTAGGAGCCAGTACATTAGGTGAAACAGCCTGCCATCCAAGCTGTAGTGGACTTCAGTGGTTTATGAAGGTTTTCTGAGTTGCCAGGAACTTCAGAAAGAAACTATATCCATTTTTGGTAACACTGGAGTAACAGATAAGTTTTGATATTTCTTCTGAATACTATACAAAGTGAAATTTAAGGAAATGCTGGGAAAGTATACAGGAAACTCTATGCCAAGGATGGGAGAACATATCCAACATTAATTTCTCCCTTGCTCTGTCACAACAAAAGCTGAGAAAAAACACTCGCCTGCATGGCAAATAGGTCACTCTCCTGACTACCACACTCCTGAAGGAACCACATTTTACAGGACTCTTAAATCCTCAACTCAGAGTAGCACAAGCCATCATCCATCCAGCATGTTTGTTTTCCCTGTCAAATGAAATGCAGTGTGCGCTGCTGCTTGCATATGGTCCACTGCCAGACTCTCTTCCCTTAGCTACATTGGGGATATGAACACATGTTTAGATACCACATGATAAACAAGTCTGTTATATCAAATCAGGAAACAAACCATGTTCACTTACAAGTTGATGTACAGTTTTCTCTCTAGGGAGATCAATTCTCCTGGTGCATAAACAAGCCAAGCCAGCCCAGCCTATCTATGCAAGCATCATTAAAATCTGAAAAAAGACATATGCAGAAAAGTGAAACCCACTTTGAAGTTTTGGGGGGGGGGGGGTTGTCCTCCACTCCAGAACCCAAAAGTCTGACAGCAACAGAAGATTCCTGTATAAACTGCAGCCACTTATCTCACAGTCTGCATTATGACACTCTCATCCTCATGCATGCAAAAGACACTGTGAAGACCATGGTGACCTATCCATACCAAAAAAAAAAAAAAAAAATATATATATATATATATATCTATATATATCTATATATATATCTATATATATATATATATATATCTATATATATATATATATATATATATATATATATATATATATATATATATATATATATATATATATATATATATATATATATATATATATATATATATATATGTAGGATAGTTGAAGTCCAGATCCAACAAATGTTTTCATTCAGACAGTCAGGAATGCAATGTGGGCTCTCTTTACGGGTAGGTATAACAAAACTGGAGTGTACTCAGCACACTGAATTTGATGAACGTCCACCAGCCATAAAGTACATCTACAGGACCACTAGGAACTGGTCATACACACAGGGTACTACATGACATTGCCTCTCCTACAAGCCCTCTGTAACCTTAGGTAAGCACTGTGGCTGCACTGGATTTGCCAAACAGCAGCACTGTATTGATAGTGGAGCCTAATCACAGCAAAATATAAAAACTTCCTGTAAGATGATGTCTGGAATTTTTGTCGAATGCTAAAGGGGAAATGTGTTGTTGACTTCACATTTTGTGGAGTACCAAAGAGACCAAGAAGGAAATTTGACAACAGGATACCTAGTCAGAATTTCACTTCTCTCATCCTAGACCTCCAAGACCTATATATGTTTCGTCCTCTGGAGCCAGTGAGCAGTACATGGCTACTTCCAGAATGCTTAAATGTCTTCCAGATCACAGATTCCATGAGGAGGAATAAACCATGCTCCTCACCTATTCTCCCCCTACATTCAATCAAGAATTTCCTGGTTGGGAGAGGAATATGGATAGCGGGCCAATCCACAAAGGATTTCATGAGTATTAAGCTTTTCCCCAAAAGAAGGGTCATCCTTTCAATTTACCTTATGGCACTTGTCAACTACTACTCTTGTGCCAGTGTTTAGCCTTAGATGAAGTTTACCATTCATTCTGGGCTGCAATCACAAACATCAAGACTCTGAGAAGACAGCAACCCAAAGAGCAGGAGGCAGCTACTGGCCTCAAACCATCCATGAATTAAACATTGATCAGAAGGACAAGGGCCCCAGGATGGGGTTGGCGAGACTTTTGTATGAACATGTGTTAGAATAATTGCCTAAAACATCACAAATGAGACAATCAAAAGTAGACGAGCACTTTCATTCTTTAATAATCACAATAAGAACTTCAGACCAACCTGAGTTAAAGAGATACGTCTTCACGGGTCTACTTCTATTCGCTGACAGCCCATTTCACTGAAACCCATTTCGTTGACCGCTCATTTCATTGACAAAAGTATTCAAGGCAAAAATCTGGGTTTTGCCCCCCTCCCCAATGTTGTGCGACTGTGGAGTTGTTATATATAGTTGGGGGTGTGGGGGGCGCAGCCCCCCACATTGGGGGGGGTGTGGGGGGCACAGCCCCCCACCTAGAATGTTTGTCAATGAAATGAGCTGTCAACTAAATGGGTTTCAGTGAAATGGGCTGTCAGCAAATAGAAGTAGACCCATCTTCACGCTATTATATAGGCATCACGTGTTCATCAAGAACCAATCGATATACTCTACTAATTCATAAGTCTAAACTATCTAAAAGAAATATATTTATATAAAAATATAACTACACTTTAAAAAGGAACTTAAAAATATGAAACAAAAAACACATTTTAATACATTCATTTAAACCAGGACTTATCTACATCCAAAGTGATTTGCCATCTAACTTCCTTAGTCTTTAGCATACTACTTAAATCACCACCCATGACACACATCAATCACACTGTGTATCTAAAACAAAGAAACTGAATTTCCTAAACACTTTACATGGTATTGCGTGTTTTGTTAAAGAATTATATGAATTGCTACTTTTGCTAGCTAAAGTATGCTTGTAAAGCATTCTGTTGGTTTCACTAACACAGCCTGCCTTGCAGGTGTCAGTGTGCACTAAATATACATCTTGTGACTTGCAAATAAATCTACATTTCGGATCTATTTTTTCACTAGTATGTCTAATGACAAAGGCTTGACTGTTACTTAAGTACCAAAATAATTTACATGTCTGACAGCTGAAGGTCCTAAAAGATCCTGAATAACCAACAGACATTTTATTAACAGATCTATTAAAGTACCATGACACCTTAATGCTTTTTTTTTTTAATAAGTGGGAACACTACCTATTAACTAAATGCTTATTGCCCTGAATAATTTTCCAATGATCAGCAACAATGGCCTTAACACTGGCCATGTCAATACTCATTGGCAGGGCAAAGGAATTATGAAATATTTGGGCACAGATTAATATTAATATCAGAATATTTCGTAATTATTTTGCCCTGTTGATGAGTATTGATATGGCCAATATTAAGGCCATTTTTGATAACAGAAAAATGAAATCACTCCCCTACTGTTGACTGAATAATCAGCTAAACAATCAGACAAAACAAACACTGTCTTGATGGAATTTTACTTTTTTAGTTTCTATGAGATTGCTTTGTAGACTTTTGTATGCCAAATTTCTTGCCCCCCACAGCTGGGCAGGGATCTGGCCCTCTTCTCTTCACTTGCTGAAAGGAAAGGAATCCTCTTTAGTTTCTCCTTTCATGTCCTTTATAATGGAAAATGTATTTATCTCAAATGTAATGACGTCTCATCCGCTGACTCCTTTCAAGAACAATAAAGGGAAGGAGACCCTGACACCTAAAAAAATGGTTATGCACATGACTGCACAGATGTGTGTAGAACTGTATCTGCAACAAGTAGCTGTCAGGAAATAGGCAACAGTGTATCTACTTGTCACTTGTATTGTGGGTGCATGCCAGAGGAGGCACAGGGACTTCAGAGGTCTGCAACAAACACAGTGATGGCACCAGGCCATATTCCCTAAGAATGTACTTCTGCACCAGTAAAGACAGATCTTACAAGACTTAAACTATAACTCTTGTTTCAGGTAAAGGAGTGTATGGGTATAACATCCTGGCACCAAGCCAACACGTCCTACCTAGTAAACCCGAGGAAGACTTGGGCAGGGTGGAGTAGTCCAAGAGTCTAGAGTATTGCCAGAAAGCTAAATTTAGGAAGCCATGAGGGAACACTGTCAAAAGCAGACTGTTCAAAAATGTGCACACAGACGCACTCTCCTCAAAAGTATTGCCAGGGCTGCATTTCTCATGGTCCACTTTTCATCTGTAAAAGTACAAGAAGAGAGTGACCTCAATCCCCTGCTAGTTAAGGATGATGTATGCTGATAATGGAAAGCTGCCTTTGGAAGGGGCTTACTTCTAAGAAAGGTATGCTCAACACCTGCCCTTCATTTCGTTTGATTATGCCCCAGCAAAGGCCCCTTCCGTACATACCTCCAACTGTATAGATTTTGGTAGACTGTCCAGATTTTTCTCTTATTTTTGGTCTGTTTCTCATAAAATTAGGTTTTACTGGCAGATCATTGGAGACTGAAGTCAGAAAATAAGCCATTTGAGATTCAGACTTTCTATGTTTCAGAAAATTCATGCCAACGCAAACCTGTTATTATAGCAACTAAGTTTGTAAAAGCAACATTTAAAAATTGTCCCTATTTTTGACCCTTTGCCCTCACATTTATAGTTTTGTCCAGATTTCTTACTCCAGCAGTGTGACAGGTATGCTTCCATAAGCTCCCATACTGTAAATTAGGAGCTTCTTCCTGCCAAGTCATCAGATGGAAGTTGAAATAGTAGCACTTAAGAGTACTTCATATCACATTCCTCTCCTAAGTAATAAAGGCAATTCTGGTGTGTGTCTTGGCTCAGATTTCAACAGCTACAAGAACATTGTGATGTTTTACTTACTTTAGGTTTTGAGCACTAAAAATTTTCCAGGATGGTAGAAAAATCAAGATGTAAGCTGTGTGTATAGTAGTAAAGAACTAGAGCACCATAGGAACCATTATTGCTCTTGTCTGGTGAATGATATCACAACATAAAGCAGATAGAGGTATTTATGTCCCCAGTCATGGCAGCTTCAGAGAAATGTTTCCAAACTGGAGGGAAAGGAAGGAAGGAAGGAAGGATAATTCCAGCTGTAGGCACGGAGTGTGTCCCAAACATTACAGCACGTAAAAAAACAATTCAATCAACGCGACTTTTCAGTGGCCTTTCCCTTTGCTTCGTCTTGCCTTACATGATCATGTCAGCATTATTTATCTGAATCATCACTATGAAGGCATACAGAGACCTAACCCCATACCTCTCAAATATCCAGACTTTTGCCTCATATTTTTGGTCTGTTCCTCATAAAATTTGTGGCGACTTTTCAGTGGCCTTTCCCTTTGCTTTGTCTTGCCTTACATGATCATGTCAGCATTATCTATCTGAATCATCACTATGAAGGCATACAGACCTAACCCAAACCTCTCAAATGTCCAGACCTTTGCCTCATATTTTTGGTATGTTCCTCATAAAATTTGTGGCACTCTGGCAAATCACTGAAGGATTAAGTTCACTAAATAATGGCACACATTTGCATTTCAGACATTACATTCTTCCAAAAATGGATACGGACACAAAACTTTATTCTAGCAACATTTTAAGTTTATAAGGGCAATATTTTAAAATATGTCCCTATTTTTGGCCCTCTGCCCCCCCCCCCATTATTTTAGGTTTTATACACATTTCTTGTGTTGTGTTTGAGAGGAATGCTAACAACTGAAATACAGTACTACTACTAATAATGTGCTTTTTATTCTACTTTGTGTGTGAATAGAAACTTCTGTTACGTCTTTTTTTTTTTGTGTTCATAAAACATAACGTTCTGAACCAGTAACTCTCAGAAGAAACTTCAAAGAATAATGTGCCTTAAAAGTCCAAGACACAGTTAACTAACCTGCACTGCACACAATTAAGAAACAGAAAGATAATGCAACAGGTCACATCATCTTTAAAAGAGCAGTACTACAGAACTGGACCAAACACAGAAGTCAGTCCATAACACAGATAACAGCACATAAAAGAGATTTAAACTGCAATAAGATAAATGTACAAAATACTTCCACTTTAAATACTGCTCCTGCTAATAAACTGAAGGCAAACCCAAGCTTATCTACAATCATGTGAGCTGACATAAAATGAGAATGACATCTCCCAAAATCAGAGTACAGGAATTGTAATCAGTGACACAGCACTGCAACATTAATGATAATGATCACATAATGTTCAGAATACATGACTGCATATAATCCTTAAACACTACGATAAAGTACACAAAGTGTAAGACTGAAAAGACTCAAGTATGAACTATGTGGGATTGAAGAAGGGATGCAAAATAAGTGGAAAAAATGTACAAACATGCAGTTGTCTACCTCGTCTACACAAGGCCAAGAATGAGCTTGAAATTCACTGACCTCAAACACTGGGAACAATGCCAAAGCAGTAATGACCTCCCACTCCAACAGCATCCACAAGGGGAAGGGTCAAGGAGGATTTCAGATGCATGTGTTCTCTTCCTACACAAAACTTCCACACAGAGTGGAGAAAAACAGTTATTACTTTATGACCCTGCTGCTCACAAGTGGCTGTCAAGGCCTGCCACCCCATTTTGTACGTGTACTAGTGGGTGCTTGCTTTAAGTTTTTTCTTTTCAAAATTATTTCTGGATAAGACTGAGATTAAGCTTCTTTCTACATGTGTTCAGCCTAACTAGGAGGTTACATGACTTGTGTGGTCAAAAGTAGTAAATAGATGCTGTATGACTTGTACAAAACTGCAGTGTGTTCAGGCCCATTTATGACTTCCTGTTTTAACTTTCAGAACCATATTTCCCAGCCTAGCACTTCTTTATAGGGGATCAGTTTCAGCTTGTGGAACACACACTTGTGCAAAAGGATATCATGATCAAATAAAACAGAAGCAGAAGGCTTAAAAGCAAAATACATACAGATTTTGAAATACTATATGTAAAGTTTATTAAAAGAAACTGCAATATCTCTCTGAAATCATTTAAGTTTATCAAAAGCCTAATGCTCTTAAATACATCGAACATCTCAGTGAAAACTGCCTCTTTCTTACTGAAAAGAATGAGGTTACAGTGCTGTCTTGCTGTGTGAACACTCACTGTAACCCCTTCATGGCTGTTTTCCTTCAGCAAAGTTTCTGATCAGCTTTTAAAGTTCACAAACTGCATACAAGACAGCAGTGAAATTTAAACTACAGTAATTTCTGGCAGAGCAAGTTAGTTGCAAAACAGAAAAATAAGAAAGGACAGGCAGGAAAATTAATACTAAACATACTAGGGGCTTATTCTTCAGCTTAGCACGAACAAAGTTTTCATTGTTATTAGCATGATTATTTGGCACAATACTATGTATACCTTATTAAGGGCACTGAAGATTTATGGCAGTTACAAAAAAGTAGCAGTGTGTTTCACCAAACTACATGGAGTAATAAAAACAAAGGCATTGCCTGAACTTACTTGTGTAGGATGTTTTCCTACGTTATTTCTATTGCAGACCTACACATGCAGCAATCTGATCCAACAGCTACTTTCTCTGTAGATGTAAGACATCCAGTGACTACCCCATAAATTCTTTACATTTCCAACCGACTTTTAAATTTACCACTCAGTTTTACACAAAGCCTATGCTTTTCAAGTCAAAGTTAGGGAAGTGCTTTCTACAAAGCAGAATTTATCAAATGATGGTTATGAGTTTTACACAGCAATTATGTTTTGCCTGATAAGAACCTTTTTAGAGCAAAAACTTATGTATACGTGCAAACATTTGACTAAAGATATTAATTTACCTTTCTTTAATAGACATTGATTTGCTGGGTGAGACGTCAGAAATGTCTTCAGCATGCAGCTGGCTTTCCACTGCTGAAATGAGTTCAGAGTCAGTCCTATAATGAAGCTCTTCAGTCTCTTCGAAAGAATGTTGCCTTGAGGACACACAAATTGATGTCTGAGGCAGCTCTGGTGTTGCTATTGTGTCAGGCTTCACTCCATGAGTAGGTTCCCCAGACTCTGCTTGGCAGGAAAAGCATAACATTTAACACTTACTGTCATAAATAATGTAGAGTCATTACAAACACTGAAGCATAATCTAGAAGGCTGCACCGATAATTTACCAGTTGTAGACAGCAAGCTGAGTGTACTTGTTTATGGAAACAAAAAAGTATCAACATTTTTAGAACACACACACACACACACACACACAGAACTAGGACACATCATCTTCTCTGTATCAGCATAGAAAGAACGCAGTACCTCAGCTGTCAAGGACTTCATACCGTCTACCAGTACAGTATTCAGCACTTTTAAAGCTTCAGCTATGGTACTACTGTACAAACACAGAACTCAGCAGGGTCCAGATGATAAGGGGCACTACTTATCTGTAACAGCGTGAACTTCTGCAGGAAAGCAGACATGCCTACTCCCTCCAAACAAGGAAATCAGCTCGTCGTAACAAATTCAAGCTACAGACCATTTCACCAACTGAGGAAATAGCTTTCCTCTTTCCATTTTCTGTCATGTCAAGTTTTTGGTTGATATTAAACTTCAGAAAAGTGAAGCAGAACAAGCAGGAAAATACATGCATATTATACATCATGTGCTGTAGAAAGCTTAAAAAACAACAAAAAAATGTAAGATCACGTAAATTCAAGCCTGACTACCAAGTTGCTCATGAAATTCAAGATTTACAGGTTTAACCAATAAAATAGTATTGGGGGAGGGGGGCTCAATGGTCTCCATATGAACAACACTTCAGAAAATCCGTCCTTTGTCCTTATGGAAAATATTTCCAGCTTTTCCCATACAAGTCAGTGCCATCTTTCAAGGCACGTGATGAAGACTAGCATACTCTGAGAAACTTTTTAATTTACAAACATACATGGTCATTAAGATAAAGTTTTAATGCCATGAATGCCATTACAATAACTTTGCTGAGCTGATCAGTTACTTAAGTTCTCTTCTCGTTTCTTCTATTAAGCTAAATATAACAGCATTACAAATACAGAATTTGGGCAACTACAGTCTAGGGCTCTGCTGCTGATAATAGACTGTTTTCTTTGGGACTGACCAAAAAAACATAACTAGTGTCTGTTTGTATACTACCAAACACACACAATGTGGTAGTGGTGGTCTGTGTGCATATTATAATTATAAAGCTAGAAATTGTAAGGGATATACGCATTTCAGACACAGCTGAGAAACCTACCTGGCATAATTGTCTTACTTTTCCCACTGTCCAATTCAAATATTTCAGGAAGAAACTGCTGCTCCGTATACTTCTTTTCCAGTAGGACTCCTTCAGATGTAGCAAAATCTCTTCCATCAGCTGCATGGATTAGAGACTGTGGGCTGAACTGTTCCCTGCTGTTTCTGCTTTGAACTGTATGCTTTAACTCCCTGTTGTCCACTACTTTCTCACTCAAAACATGATGGGAATAAACTGCTTCAATCTCACCAAGGCTGCGCTTTCTTAAGCTGTTGCTTCCGTGTCTCAGAATTCCTCTTGTTTGTTCTTCCTTACACTCTGTAACTGCATGTTCCTTGGAAATACCTTTGAAATCTGTTTTATCCAGAGAAAGACGATGAGGCTCCCACACTTGTAAACTTCGAATGGCCACATCCTCGTGTGCTAATGAAGAGGACTGTACTGAGGTAGCTCTATCAGTAATGCATGAGAGGGTGCCTTCAGTGCTTGGCAAACTGCCAATATGCAAATCTCCAGCAACTGGGGTTGAGACACTGGACACTGTTGTAGTAACAGACTTTACAGCTGTAGGTGATAATGAAGGAACTTTTCCTCCTCCAGTCTGAATCTGAAAAAAGTTGCAAGGAATTAGAAAATGCATAAATTTGACAGGCTTCAACATGCAACACAAATGCATTACAGATCTTTTTATGAATATATTGCTAGATATCCTGCTTGACATATAATAGGCAAGAGCATTCAAAAGCAATACAATTATCAACTCTGACTAAAAGACTTCACTTCTGAAGCATTAACAGCCTCCTAGGCAATGCATTGCCTATGCTGTCACCAAGGGTAACATTTTTCTAATTATTTTACAAATTCATTTAAATTACAAGCCTTAAAGGGATTGTAGTTTCCAAATGCAGGGATACAGCCTCATCTCCTGAGTCAGTTTTAAACTGGCTAACAATACACTGGATGCTGCAAATCACAAAACAGCAACTGAACTGTCATTTCTATAATTTTAATGTGGTTTCCTTAAGTCTACCAGAAGTATACTCTGCCTCAATGGTAAGTACACAAATAACACGATAACTGCTACACAGAAAGCACAGACAGACTGCAGTAAAAGTGAAGTATGGTCAGCCGCAAGCTCCTTCCATAAAAGATGCATGGGACAGTGTTAATTACACAGTTCTAGTGACTCATTCATTTTTCTGATACAAGAATACAAATACAAAACTGCATTTTTAAAAACATATAACATAGAACATTTGATACATTTAAACAATTTGTGAAAGATTCTTCGGTATTATAAGGTGATTTAGCTAAATTTCTCAAAAGGCACCAATTGACTGTCTACTAAAGCAGTTTTAATTACAATACCAGAAATATCTAGGCGAAAAGAATAAAACAGCACGTCTAAGCACTAAAGCAAGGAAATGGGTGAACCATGTCAGCAGTTTTAACAGAGTAACTTCAATGTGGCTGTGTGAGGTGACGCTCATGACCCAACTAGACATCCTTGGAAAAAGGCTAAGAAGTGGGGCAAGGTAGTGTCTGACAGGTTGACAGTATGGCCCATGCTAACAATAAAGGGAGTGAGTAAGCAAGTGCAGCTGCTTAACTGATTAAATAGTGATTCAGACACATTTCTCCCTCATCAACAGATAAGAGGTTATTTTAGCATTTTAAAGTACTATGTCAAAATGCACTTGAGTACCAAATAAAGGAACAGTGCTTCTACTTATTAATTCAGGATGGAATTACAACAAAGAATGGTTCAGCACAAGTAAAAGGGTAAACAGAATAGGACCATTCAGAGGGAATGGAATGCAACAGCAACCATTCATTTCATTACTGGCAGGTAACATCACAGCTCTTGCTGACATAAAACAAAATAAAATAAGTAATCAAGGGCAGTCGGTTAGAAGTTAGAAGGCAGTGTGTCCACACTTCTCCCAAGCTACTGGCTGAAAATGCTTCAAAAACACTTAAGTGCTACATCATAATCCTTTAAGTACCATGTAAAACACAAACCCACTTTTGATTGTCAACTCCCATAGCTGAAAAAAATAAAGCTTAAGTAATTTGTTCTACGTGTGATTTTGGAAATGGAGTGTAAGCAAGCCATGCTTGATACTGATTTTATTTTATTTTTTTTTTTTTTTACCATCTGGCAAAGTCCGACTGAGCAGCAAATGCCTCTCTTCAGTAGAGACCTGGGAAGAAAAGGTCCAAAATATAATTACTTGCTTTACCTCATTTAATATTCAGCAGAAGCAATTTACAAGGTAAGTATCATGGCAAACTCCACTACACTTTTACTCAACGTATCATGATTAAAATTAGCCAAATGTAGTTAATTATAAGGTTTAACAATTTCAAGGATATGTATTAATATGACTGCATTAAGAGCGAGAAGCACCGTATGATTGTAATTCACAGTCAAAGGCAGTAGGGTAGAAGAAATCATCTAGTTACTAAGATAATAATGATATAGTAAGTGATAAGCTGACAGTGGTTTTAACTCAGAATCAATAATTACATGGCAGAAAAAAGTTGAAAAGCTGGGTGTATTATATGAATTAAGAGTTGAGACGCACACTAAGACATCATTAGAGGTCTATAAAAAGCAACGGAAGGATTGTATAGAGAGTAAAAAAAAGCTCATTTTTTTACATTGTCCCAAGATGAGGGGTACCTTTAAGATAAGGCCAAGAGTGAAAAAAACAAAGGCATGCAAGACTGTTACTGCATATCACCCAGTGCAAATCTTACAAAAGACACATTTTTCCTGAAAGTTCTCACAGTGAGACCAGGAGAAATTTCCTTTTCAATAGAATACAAATTTGAAGGAATAAGAAAACAGGATGCAGATGGAAGATGATGCTAAAAAGGGCAAACGATATTACAATTTTCTGCCTAAAACAGTAGAAATAGAAGTGAAGCCTTTATTAGCAGAGCCTTTATTAAATTTTAACTTAAGACATAATGAAACATACATTAACAAAAAAGAAAACAAACCATACTGACATACATTAACATATATCTTTTCATTGTAACTTTCATCAGTCCAGCATTACATAGCTTGCTGAACTCCTGCCTTCCCTTAAACCTCACTATTGTTTTTTCTGAACATTATTCTGATTGTATTGTTCACACAATTTCTATTTGTTTCTAGGTAGTTTGCTCCTTCCCTTTTCTAAAGATCGATCCTCCACTTCTTTTATCTGTTTTACAATATCCAGTACTTACTCCAAACACTGTTGGTTTATACTTGGATTTCCATTTTCTAGTAACTACTTTTTGGCAGATAATAGACAAACTTGATAAGGCTTTACAATGTCTAGTAATTCAGATCCTGTGCCCCAGTTCAGAGGAATCATTGCCTTACTTACAGCAATTTTCTCACCCAATATTTCTGACAGAGTACTCTGTAGGGAATTTTTAAAATCTGCCAACTCATTACACATTCAAAACATATGTTCCCTGTTATCTCTCATCACATCACACCTCCAGCATTTGCTATCTACCCAAGAAAAAATGTTTTAAGTCTGCATGGGGTACAAAATACCTTTGCAAATACTCCCAAGTAAAGATCCTAAACCTTGGCAGAGCAGCATTTTGATGTAACGACACTTATGCACACAGACAGCAGTTAGAAGGGTTCACACAGGAAAAAAAATTATAGATGCTACTTTATTAGATTGCTTTAACATTCACAAATCTGGCAAGCTTTAGTACTTACCAAGGATCTAAGCAGTGACTTCCAGGATGGCTGCACACTGATCGACAGCTTAATTTCAGCTCTCCCATGTGAGAAAAGACACTGAGAAATAAGGGATAATAATTTTGCCAGAATGAGTACAATTTAGTAACGGTACACTGTCACCTCACAGTTAGATGTTGCCCGTTCGATTCTCAGTTAAAGCGTCTTCTGTGTGGCGACATGCGTGAATGGGTGTTCCTTCATTGAAGGTTGTGCGTTAGGCCCGGCAAGCCAGCATGTAAAAATCTAATGGCAATCATTAGCGAACCGGAGTTCCGCTGTGGCGACCCCTAACCGGGAAAAGCCAAAAGACACAAACAAACACTGCCTGGAAGCTAGCAGAGAAGAAATTTAGAGAACCTGAAAGAAAATCAACTAGAAAATAAGAGGAAACACTGACTGGGGTATATCAGCTGTTCAGCAAAAAGATGCTAAAGCTTCAGCTTTGGAACAAGAGACAGCATCATGTAATTTAGGAAGATACAATAAAGCAAATGCACTTAGAAGTGATTAAAATAAATGAAGCATTGAAGAAATGTATCAACTCAAATGACAAAAGTCTGAAAAAATAGAACCTTTAACTAGCCATTCAGATGAACAGATACAACTGCAAAAATCTGAGGCTGAAATGAAGAAAAGGCTGGCAGAGTATGGCAGTTCTTAAGAAGAGCTGCTTCAAAGAATTATAGAGTTAGACTACCAATCATGCAGAGAAAACCTGAGATTTTCTGCTGTACCACAGAAACTGGAAGGAACAGACTATATTAATTTTCTAAAATCACAAACAACTTGACTGGTATTCCATAACAGGACTGGTCAACTGGAAGGGTGCATTGAGTGCACGCTCCAAACCTTGCCATAGAAAGCAGCCAAAACCTGCTTAAATAAAGATGCAATCATACCAGCAGAAAAACTGTGGCAGCAGAAAAAAGTATTAAAAATTGGAGACAACAGAGTGTTTGCTAAAAATGATTATTCACTGTACAGCAGGCAGAAGAAATGAAACTTTATCCCAGCAATTAGGGAATGTAGAAAGAAAGGTGCAAGTTTCAAGCTGCTCCGTCCAGCTGTTTATCAGAATATTCTTTCTTGCAGGATCAAAGAGATGGTTTGATGCAGAACAAAATAAGCAGGAAATACAAACGTTTATCCAACAAAAGTGAGCCATTAAACATTGTAGGGGACTATTGCTTCTCATTTTTCTGAAATGAAAGCTTAAACAGAGACTTTGCCAGTGAAACATGTTCCAAAGGAAAATGTTTGAGAGCGAGAAAAAAAAAGCACTAGAAGTATCAGAGTACCTTGGACGTGAACCAGAATTTGGTCTTGGGAGATGGAGATGAACAGGAAGCCCAGCAACACTGCAATTACTGAGTAATCGTGATATTATAAAGCATTAATCAGATTTGTGAAATATGGCTTTGCAAGAAAAAGTGCATGAGAAAGACTGGACTTTTGTTGACTTGTGGGTGGACTGTAAAGCATACACGCCACTTTATGTCACTAATATTTCTAATGCCACTAAAATAAAAAAGTAAACATTTTTGTTCTTAGCAGTACTTGTATACAATAGTTAGAGATATAAGCTGCATGGTAGTAAAGCAGTTTTGTGAAGTATGTAGTTTGGTATTTTAAATGTGGGGGGAGTCTTTTCATTGATGACTGTAGGTGATGAAGATATTAAAGTAAACGAGTATGTTTTAGTTGCAAGAAATATAGGCTTTAAATGTTACATGGGAAGAAAAGCTGGACAAAGGCAAGTTTAAGTTAGTACGCTCTGATCAAGGGCTGCTTGGGTGGGTTGTAAAAATGGACTTAACATGTGTAGAATCAAGATGTTTTCTCTTATTTTTGCAAGGTAAATGGCTTGATTAATGCCCTTGGCTTAATCTATGAACAAGTGCTGTTTTTGTAAAAAGGCTTAAAAATAACAAAATTATGAAAGCCATGAGAAGTGATAAGTTTCTTGCTTACACAAAGATATTAGCTTGTTTTTTTCCATTAGCAAATGTTTAGTGACAGCCAAGTTGTCTGCAGCTGAAGGCAGTTGTACATTTTGATCTGCTCGGGCTCAAATTGAGAAAATATTCCTTCATGCACATGTAGAGCTGTTAGCTGCCCCCCCTTCATTGCTGACTAAATTGCCATGAAGACAGGCTGTCAGCATGTGCAAACAATTAAGAGTGCTAAGCGTTTTAATGAGGAAAATTCAAATTTTAAAGGTCCAAGGGCAAGCAGTCCAGTGAAAAATTAAAATATGAAATTACTGAAAGTGAATATGAAATAGCAGCCTTAATTTAATAGAACAGTGTATAATTCAGTTTTATTTAAAGATAGCCAGTGCACTTTTTCTTAAGGCTAAAAATTAAGGTTTCCCGAAAGCATATAAGCTGTTTTTCAAATCAGAGAGGGGAAAATACATAAGTATAGACACCAATCAGTATAAATGGAAGCATAAGATACAACATGCACTTTAGCATAGGCAACTTTAATTTTAGGTTAGGTAATGCGTGTGGGTGCAACCGTCAATTTGGAACAACTGCTCCTAGCTGGAGAGTTGAACTTCATTTTTTTGTACATGTACACAACTTTGCATGTTCATTCTAAGTTAATAGGTTATGGGGGTAGTCTGAAAAATATATTTAGCTTTTGTTTGAGGATTTTCATTAAAAAGTCTTGAAAATGTGACAGGTTCAAATAGAGATGACAAACTGTATAAAAGATCAGCCTGCCAAGCATCAGTGTGTGCATGTAATACAAACACTGGAAATACATATAAAATATGCCATGTATAATAGGTAGGAACAATAACTTCTTATAATGGATACGATGTCCATATTATCTTGGAATGTAAATGGCCTCTCAGGTATAGATAAGAGGAAAGAATATCAAAAAATGCAGAATGCAAACAGCAGTGCTGCAGGAGATGCATTTGGAAAGAAATAAGCATGTGAATTTGATAAAGAAAGAATTCCAGGATGGATATTCAGCAGAATATCAGGGGCAAAGGAAAAGAAAAGTAATTATACCAACTATTAGAGAAGCTCCAATGGTGATACAAGAGGGGAAGATGATAATGGTACATTTGTGGCAGTAAGGGGCTACTAGCAAGGGAAGGAGGATTACACACTGGCATGTATTTATATTCCACCATAAACTGCTATTATACAACGTAAGACATTTTTGGTTGAATTAAACAGCTTTCAGCAGAGAATGTTAGTTATAGTGGGGACTAGAACTTTATTAGCAACTGTCAGGATGGAACTGGGAAACTTAGAGAAGGGGAAATATAACAAAGTAGGGTAGATTTCTTAAGAAATTTATAAAATATATTTGATATTGAAGACACGAGTTCAGTAGCAGGAAAGAATTTACATATTCCTCAAGGTACAATATCTGATCTAGACTACACAAACTATATTTCACAGGAACATTTGAATTTAATTGAAAGCTTTGACACATCAAATAACTGTTTCAGATCATGCACCAATAAAAACTAAGATAAAAATGCAGGGTAGAGAGATTTTGACACTGGCTCATTCCCACCTACCTCATAAAAATTAGCCGCGGTGGTACAGCTGTTGCATTGTTGCCTCACAGCAAGAGCTTCTCCCGTTCGATTCTCAGCTAGTGTGCGGGAGTGCCTTCTGTGTGGAGTCTGCATGTCCTCCCTGCGGTCGAGTGGCCTCCGAAAGACATGCGTGAATGGGCGTGCCTTTGCTGAAGGTTGGGCGTCGGGCTGGCAACTAGGCACCATAAAAATCTACTTCCAATCATTAGCGGACCGGAGTTCCGCTGTGGCGACCCCTTACCGGGAAAAGCCGAAAAGACAAACAGTAGTGTAAATTGTTCATTATTAGGGAAGACAGAAATTTCTTCAGAAATTCTATCTAGTAAGTGGGATAAAATAAAAATGGAGTTTAAAAATAGGGTAGCAATAAAAGAGAGAGAGATGGTTAAGATCTAATAGAAATTAGACGGGCTGACAAATGTTAAAATGTTGCAGAATAAGGGGAATCTCACAAAGCAAGAAGAGGTGCAGCTGAAGAGTGCTAAACAGAAAATATGGGAGTACTTGGATAATATGGATGAGTTTAGAAATATTCCTGTTAAAAATATTTTTGATAATGACTCCAACGCGCATCTTTTAGCACAGTGACTTAGGTAACAGAAAGTAGTAAGGGTTGCCACCAAACTTAAGGAGCTTATAACAAGAAAAATAACCAGTGATCTTGTAGATGTACTAAAGATATTTTGGAAAATTTATAAAAATTTGTATTAAGCAGAGAAATGTGGAAATCAAGTAAGAGAACAAATGGAAGACTTAATTATGCCAAGGTTAGATGTAGATGAGCCTCAACAATTAATAGTTAAGATAGGAGGAGATGAGATAAAAACAGTAGAAGAGGCCAAGAATTTATTTGGACTGCAGGCTAGAGATTAGCTTCCCTATCACATACTGATATCAGAATGTAGGCAAAGAGAAAGAAATATGGGAATCTTAAGTGAGACAAGCACCGGTAGAGTTAGGAATTTTATACCCCAAGTAGACTCCAGAGAATTTTTCCTTAGGTAGATACTAAATGTTGGAGGTGTGATGGGGAAGAAAGAGTTAATTGGGAACATTTTCTGGCAGTGTAATGAGTTGGCAGGCTACTCTGACAGAGATACTGGGTGAGGAAATTGGTGTAACTAAGGAAATTAGTTTTGAGCTATGATACAGAATCTAAATTGCCTAGACATAGTTAGGCCTCGCTGAGTTTAATTATAGTGGCTGCCAAAAAACAATTACTAGAAAATGGAAATCAAAGTCTTAACCAATTGTACTAGAAGTGGTGAATATTGTAAGAGATAAAACAACTGGAACTGGGATCTTCAGAAAAGGGGAGGAGCAAATTACATACAAAAGAGTGGGAACTGAGGGAATAATACATGCAGAGGAGGAGGAATGAGGTTTAAAAGAAGTCAGGATTTAAATGAGTTATGTAAAGTTTGACTAACAATAACTGGATAGATTATAAGTGAGGTATAATGTTTGCAAATAAAATTATTTATACAACTGTATGATTTCCTAAGTCATAGGTGATAATTTAATAAACATGTTTCTTAAAAAAAGGTTAATTAGAAGGATGTATGAAGGACCCAAGACAAAAATTAAAGCGGGAGGATTCCTCTCTGATAAACTGGGTCTCAACAGAGAAACCAAGCAGGAGTGTCTTGCTTCCCCTTTGCTGTTTGCTTTATATTTAGAGCCATTGACAACGAAAATAAGGGACTCGGAAAGTCAAAGATAACTGGTACGATAAAAAAAGGCTTTATTTGCAGATATCTTGTGCCCGATAAATCTGGAAAAGGACATTTCAGTGTTGTTGAAAATTTTGAGAACGTTTCAAGTCTCTCTCTCTCTCTATATATATATATAAATATATATATATATATATATATATATATAAATTTATTTTATGTAAGAATGAGTTCTGGTAAACTATGTCAAGTATCTATGGGTCAGACAAGCAAGAACAGATTCCCTCACTAAAGGTCCACCACCCAAAACAGTCCAAATATATAACGTATAAGAGAGAGGAGTCGGACCACCAGGCTGTACTCCACTTTTAATAAAAGTAAAAATAAAAACACATGAGCTCTTTCGGGTCTGACAACTGCAAGCTGAGGCAATCACTGAATCCCCCAATGATGCAGATATCCTTCGGGGGGGGGGTCTAGCTCAGACAAATGATTGGTGCCAGAACCATGGCTTAAAATTACATGCAGAAAAATGCATCATCATACCCCTTTGGGAAGTCAAATACGCCTGCAAACTACATCATCAATAACACACCCCTAAGAGTAGACTCAGGAGGTGACAGATCCAAGTACACAGAGAGTAGCCTGAACTTTGACTGCCATATGTCCACAGGGGTGAGGAAGTCCTTCTATGTGGCACAACTTAGAAGTAAAGGTATTGCATCCAGATCCAATGAAATTACAGTCCCGCTGTACTCAGCCCTCATTAGACCAATAATAGAGCACATTGCACCATTTGGCTTGTACTTGACTAGGCACTTGCATCAGCTGGAGCGACCTCAGAGGTTCCTCAAATAAAATACAGGGTGAACCAAAGCTGCTACACACATCCACAAGTCAAACAGCATGATGGTCACCTGATCTACAGATCTAAACTTATGTCAGTGATTCAGACAAACCATGCTGGAGAGACAGATGTGGCTCTGAGATTGCGCCTTCTTTTGGAACAGGCTTACTATTCACAGAGAGCCCTTACCTGGCCATCTACAAATGCAATATGGATCAATGGATAGTGAATCACAAATTCTTACCTGGGGCAACGCCCTCCCTTATGATCAGGGGCAATCTGTAAGATACTCAAGGCATAGGCACAAATCCATGCTTATCCTCTTGTCCCTTGGAGTCATATATTGGGCAAAATCATGTTACATCGACTAATCTTCTAAGGGCTCTTAAGCAGTTAGCCTAGTAATCTCCTATGAACCTATAAGAATCCAGGAAGCTGAGTGAATTTTTAACAATTTTATTTATTCATCATAACACGTTCCAACATGAGTTCAGATAAATCAATGATAAAAATCCACTGTCATCTTTAAACATTCAACATTTTCCTTATAATTTCAGTATTATTCTTTATATCATGGCTTCGTAGTTTTTCAGTACTCCCTGACCCTCCAATATTATACATTATCCTGACCACTGTTTTATATGCATCAATCCCAAACACATTTCTATGTTATTAACTTTCTTCCTGCATTAAAGATCCCACCACCAATTCTTTAATTTCTTTTACAACACTAACTGGCTTAGACTTCAATTTCCATTTTCTCATTATTGTTTTTTTCTGGTTGCTAACATTACATTTAAAAGGTCTTACTATGTTGTGGCACTTCTAATCCTAAACACAGACAGAAAAATTTAATTTGTTCTTCACAACATTTCTATCAAAACATTCTGTAAGGAGACTTCAGAATCAATCAACCCTATGCATTCATCAAATACAACTTTGCAATTTCCACTCTTCCACTTCACATCTCTGACACGTGCGCCCAAACTTAGGGAAAGAGCCTTTGAAGTCTATATGGTATATAAAATACCTGTGTAAGCATTTCCACATAAGCATCTTGAACCAACTGGACAGTTTAATACCAAAGTGTCCTACAAATTTCTTCCCATTATGCCTTCATAAATTTTCTTTTTCTAGTCTTTTCAAAGATCCTCTGATTCATATTATCAAGCAAAATATTAAATGTTCTTGTTCTGCTTTTTAACTCTTTCAATGACAGCATCCACTAGAAACACCATTGGAATTGGTCCTTCATTTATTATTCCTCTCTCCATTCTCTGTCTAAACATTGTTGTCAGTTCCCAATATGGGAGTCAACTCCTATACTGCATAAATACGTAACCAGAATACAATGAAATTAAAACTTTGCAATTCTATTTTTCTTTCTTTAAATGTTCCACTTATCGTACATCTTCCTCCTGATCTTCACCCTCTCTCTCACAGTGCCAGCAGGTGGTTGGAATCAAAGTTTCTTCCGATTTGTCTGTTCAGTTTCTAGGCTTCTCTCTTTCATACATTTTCTTTAAAATGCTAGGAATAGTTTGACTGGCACAGCTTTTCCCTTGCCTCATTTACTGGTTCATAGGTTAGTGGTGGAAAGTTAAGATGCATTCCCCAGGTTAAAGAGTTCTCTCTTCCACTACCTGCTGGGATTCATGTAGATCTTCAACCCACCAGCATATTTCTCAACCTCTTGGCTCGAGAAATCTGAACAAAGTCTAAAATAATACTGGGTGGGGGGGGGGGGCAGAAATACGGACATATTTCAAATGCTGCTCTTGCATATTTAGAAAGTAGTTAGACTAACAGGATTTGTGTTGTGTATTTTCTGAAAGACATGAAGTCTGAAACTCAAATGTATTTCATTATTCAGTGATTAAAATTCTCAGAGATTTGCCAACAAACCAAAGTTTTATGAAAACACCAAACATAGGGGTAAAAAATCTGGATATTGTGAAAAATCGGGACAGTTGTGAGGTATTGCCCACCAGTGAAAAAAATATGAAAACTGCAGAATATAACAACTCATCCCTGCAGTAAAAGAATGCCATTAGGCTGGGCTGAGGTACTTTTGCCTGATGTACAAAGAATAGCCATTTTTCACACAAACTCTGTTGTCATCAATGTTGAATACCTTTCTCCTCTGGTAACATTTTTCTAGAGAGAGACTCCTTCTGTTAGTATATTTCTATATTCATCACAATAGGTCTCAGTGGTTTCCCTCTGATGTTCTTTCAAATAACAGTTCTTGCTGTGGGACACCAATGCAATTATTTGTGATCTCATAAAATGAATACAGCCCGTGGCTTGCAATTTCTTTGGGTTGGCAAAAGACCTCAGATTCTCTCACCATGCTCTATGTTCAAGTTTCATTGTTTTTTTTTTTTTTAAACAGCACCTACTGGGAAGCTTCATTCTCTGCCATTTTTTTCCTTTACACTAATCTCAGACTTCATCCCATCAATAAGTTCATCTGAATGTTCACCTAGCATCTTCTCTTTTTTTCCCCAACCTTTTATCATTTGGCTCAACATATTCTTCTAATGTCCTACTTATTTTGAAGACTTTTGGTTGATAGAAGCCATACCCTGCACCAAAGGTACACAATGGTCTGCTTCTGGATGATCAGCCACAAAGTCATTCACAACCAAATGTTTTACTACCATTTTTTCAATTACTTTTTCTTTGATTTTTCTGGTTCTATTCATTTTTGCCTTACAGGTACATGTGCTGTGATGAACGGAACACATGTCCACTGTGGGCACGCTCCGCTGGAGTATTTGTTGAAACACCATATTTTTCAGTTGTCAGTCATGGCTAGTGTCTTGAAGATATAGTGCTGAAAATAACAAGCTGATATTGGACTACACACAGTCAAATTAGCACTGCTAAGACCTTCTCCCAAACCATTTGTACATGTACATCATCACTGTAGTGTTGTATGCTGATATTGAATCAGCCTAGATAAAAACGGTCCTGAAAATCATGTAGTGCTTCTACTCTTGTGGTCATTTCTTTCAAGTTAATGTAAACAAATTTCTCCTTTGGAGACTAGTATTACTATAACAACACATTTTTAAAGTAGGCTTCCCAGCATAATCCAATGAGTTTGCTGTCAAACACAGCTGAAGAGGAAACAGCACACATGGTATTCCTGCTTTCAAGTTGTGGGACTCAAATCCTGCTACCAAAGAAATTACATCTTTACTGAATTTAGTACAGCAGTAACAATTTTAAGACTCTGATGTTTAAGTGCTGAATCCATACATTCTCAATACCCTATTAGATTTTCTCATGTAAAGCCCTGCACGAAGAGCCATGAAAAGGCAGAAAGTCATGTCTAGGAGTTCTGAGTTAGTGACCTGACGTTACTGCTGGTAACAATGAAACTACCGCCATGAATGGTTGTATATCTTGGGGTTTTCCTTGAGTCTAGGAAACTCTTACCTGGACTGTACATATCACTGCACCCATGCAAGTCTCTGCACAGGATGTAGATTGGACTTTTCGTAGTTTATAGTTATGTCAAGTGTTTGAAAGAGAGTTATCATTTGTAAATGTTAACAGCAGTCCACTAGTCTGAGCTGCTATAAAGTAGTCCTTCAACTACATAAGTAAATTTACCAGCTGCTTTCACTATTGTGCAAAACATACCGAAGCTAAGCAATTTGAAAAACAAATTCTGGGTTGGGTGTACACCATATGGGAAAGCTACAGATGGAAATGCACCACTTGGGACTGCATTTGTGTCCTTTGCAGATGTGAAGGTATGAATCTTCCCTGTCAAGAGCTAGAAAATATACTGCATATTCCAAGAAGAGTTGCATAGTTTTTAAATTTATCATTCTGAACTCTTTTTGCCACAGCAGAGCTGTTAAAATTTAGCAGGTTTAGTATGGGTATCCAAGTTTTGCCTTGCTCTGGGACCAGAAATTGACTGCAGTAAAATAACCACTGAATTGACTTAGTGCAATAACTGTTCCTTCAGATCTAAAACAGTCAAATTTTTACTTCATGACTATCTCCCTTATAATAGAAAAACTGGCATCTAAAGAATAGCCTTATGAAATATTTACAAAAACCTATCTGCCTGCACTAATATTCCCCTAGCTTGCCATGAAACAATAAAAAAATACCTCCCAGGTCATGGAATCTGGCTACAAAGATTTTCTTAGCTCTTGTTACACTGTTTTGTAAGACTGCAGGAGATGAGGATATTGGCTGCTTTCATTTGGAAGATTTTTCATAAGGCGCTGATTTGCTATAAAAATTTTTTGGGGGGATGTTTCAAGAGTAATGGGGGTGGAAGAAACAGATTTTGTTTTTTTCTTCCCACGGTTCTATTTTTTCTCTGTCTCTAGGTCTTCTAGATTATTACCTGCACATATTCCAAATCTCTTAGATATTACTGGTACAACTAGTACTTGCATCATGACATGTTCTGGGTATACCACAGTTCTTAACCAGGCAGATCATTTCAGTCCCCACATCAGGTGTACTCCTATCAGGTCAAGTTCTTCCTAGTTCAGTACTACTACTCACAGTGAAATCTCATTTCAGTAACCCAAAATACTGACAACACAGCTTAATAGGAAATATACAAAAACACTGAGCACAAACGCACAAAACACAATACTTTTTCTACAAGACGGTAAGTGCCCCATGTACCTCCCACAGTTTTGTTACATGCACAAGTGTAAAAAAAAAATATATATATATATATATATATATATATATACACACACACACACACACACACACACACATATAGTTTTCTAATGCATTTTGTTTTAAATAAATTTGTCAAATGAAATGCTAGTTTGAAAAGAGTGACTGGAGCAGTGGTATTTCAGAGATCCATCTTCTATGGCATTGTGTGATGTTGAGGTTGGTGTATTCAAGTTAGGAGGGGGTTGGAGGTGTGTGAGATGCATTCCCTATATTTGAGGGCAGGGGGCTTGTCCCCCTGGAAAAATATCTGCATTCCTTGAAGTGCTTTACTTCAATAATTATGCCCTTTAGTGTGATTTATATGGGAGAACAAAAAAGTGACATACATTGTCTATCTATAAATATATACACACACATCTACATATTTTAAGTGCATGTGTGGATAAGTGGTAGGGTGGGTGCATCAGCAGTGGTCAACAGCGCAAAAAATGGAACATAAAAAGTGTGTCAAACCACACACATTTCAGCAAAGGAAAAAAAACAATGAGCCACTAAAAATGAACACAAGACAAAACACCAACCTATCAAAACATTACATGCATAAAAAATATTTTTGCAAGGAGGCAAATCCTCCACACACAACCTTCTCCCATTCATTAGCCAAATTCCAGTTATTTTCTGATTTATTTACATCACATTTATGAATTCTTCCACCAACCGAGATTTCCTGTTTCAAAAGATGTGTGGGGAATTTCCATTTTTAAGTGGGGGAAATCAGTGTGTACTTACTACACTCCAAGCAGGTATGGTTTAGTAGCATGAAATAAACGTGCTCAGTTGTACTAAAAATTACATTTGATACTGACTAAAATATTTAAGCACAGCAATCACATTGTACTAGCTAAATGAATACCTGATACAGAGGTAAGATCCATTATCTTCATATAGGGTCCTACCCCTTATGTAAAACATGATGAACCCTAGGTTCTTCTATAATGTCTGTCACACTTGCCATCACATTCCAGTCATCCATATACATTATCATCCTCAAGATGTTTCCCTCATAATTGTATGACAATCTATACAAACTATTCTCTCGGGGTAAATACACATTATTAACCATAATGCACACTTGATTACCACATCATACATTTAGTAAAATATAAATCTTGCATAGGGGACAAGTTATTGAAATAAACAAGGTTACTCTTCCCTTTATTGCTCCAACAAATGAAGATGATCCCGATCCCCCCATAATCAATACCCCTTTATTAATGCATCAGGTTCGAAGAATATTTCTCAATATTTTAAATCATTAAAGCAAGTAAAGTCTATTTCTCTTGTTTGGATAAAGCCATTAACATTCCATATTATAAAACTCAAATATCCTTGGTGAAGCATCAGTTCTCTACCTCTCAATATATAATACAGTTTTTCCTCCCCTATCTTCGTACTCACCTCATATTCAAATATTTCAAATTAATTTACTCAAGACATTCAGTTTTAATAACTGTAACAGATTTATACAATGTTAACTACAGGACTAGCCACCCAGTGTGGTATGAACCTTGGCTCTCAGTGACTCACCGTTATAGTGACACCCAGACCTCATGTGAAAAATGGGAATAGGGGCTGTGGATGAAAGGATTTACAACTAAATACAAATGTACAATGAAAAACAACTTTCAAAAAAGTTAAACCAACCAAAATTCACTGTGACACCTGATCCCCTAACTCAATAAATAACCCAGACTTTTTTGTTGGCAAATGATAACATTTGCATGGCTCCTCTTCACCTGCATCCCTGGTTGCCCCATTCAAACCACCTATTTGAAACCCCTGTTCTAAAATCTGGGCCATCTTCACTTGGTCAGCTATCATTCTTTTTACTAACATGCCAAGCAAAATAGCTTAACTACATTAATATTTTAAAAATCAGTATATAAATTAGTTTTAATAGTTCATTCCAGCCAGTGCGGTGGTGTACAGGTATAAAGCCCTAACAATGACCTAAGGTAACCCAGGTTTGATTAGTGGTTCAGGCATCTGAAATGATGGCCAGGAAGAATGTGTGCCCATTCCTGGGGGTGAGAGCATTCGTCGAGGTGTTCCCTTTGGGTAGCCATGGTCCACTGACAGGGAGCAGCCATCGGACATAAAGATAAGGGAGGGGGATGAGGGTAAATCATTACAATCCCCCACGGTAGTAAGGATCACATGTTGGCACGGAACACTCCCTAATGATCCTCATAAGCACCAACCCTGGTACAGAAAGTCCAGGGGAGATTAGGAGGGTCTATATCAGAACCTCAAAGCTACACTTTATCGAACAGCAAGATGTCGACACAAAAACAGCGAAATCCTAAAAGCAAGAACGGCCACTTCCACAAATTTTTTCACAGGGAAATAATTTGCGTGGCTGACCAACAGCAAAACAAACTTTCAAACCCTAATCAAGTTGTTCATGCTTTTAGGATTTCACGGTTTGTGTCGACATCTTGGTGTTTGACAAACTGTAGTTTTGAGGTTCTAATATAGACCCGATTAGGAAGGGTAGGTAAATGCGATGTAGGATGAGGACCATCAGGACATGCTTATGGCTGGTTGTGTGGGATAAGGAAAATACATTTAAGAGTTCATTCCAATGGGATGTTTATTCCTTATTATTTCCTGCATAGTTCTTGGTCCTTCTCCTATCATACTACAAGTTCAGACCTAGGTAATGACACTTCCCAACCCTCTATGAACCACAATCATTACTCTTTTTATAACTTAAACATAGCCAATACATATTTATAAACATATGCCACTATCAATTTTTCACAAAAATTATGAAATCCAATTTCCAACCTACATAACTCTATTAAGATACTTCCTCTAAGTACTCTTCCCAAGTCACTCAAGTTCCCTCCCAAGCACAAAAAACAGCTCTGTATTTCTTTGCCCTAAGCAAACTGTTTCACAATATCACTTCAAACAATTAACCCAAAGCAATAGTCATTCATTCATTAACTAAGCATTGCCTGCATGAGAGTTCAGGCTCCTTAACCATTCTGCATAAACACGCACAACTTATTTTTTTAATTTATCTTTAGTTTCTCAGCATTACTACACTGGGCTGAAAAATGGTTAGTTTAATTCATAGGACCATAGGAGATTCCTAGGCTATCGATCCAAAGGTCATTTCAAGCCTAGCTATTTCATTCCACTGTAATACCACAGAAATGTAAATACCAAAGACTGCATTTAGTAATGGCTGCCCATGTATTGGAGGGATGTGGGTGCTATTCCCAGTAAGAATTTACCGTGCCCCATCTACTCCTCCAGGCTCCTCTTGAACAGTATCATAGAGATGCTCTGTTTCACAGGAATAGGTAGCCTATTCCAAATATGTGGCAGTCGCTGGGAGATAAATCTGTCCCTCCAGCAAGTCCTACTTAAGTTGCAAGCCATATTTAGGTCCCTGGAATTTTAAGCCCTCATCCCATTTGATTTACAGATATGCAGCAAATTCATTAGGTTTGGATATGAGATTGCTTTGTAAGACAGTCACAAGTCTCTCTCTTAAGAAGTCTATACTATACAGAGACTAGTGACAGGGACTTTGGTCGGTCTGTGTATGGCACTTGCTGGAGTCCCTTGATCATCTTAGAAACCTCTAAGATCTCTCTAATTGCTGCAGGTGCTTTGTACAGTACGTGCTGAACGGGGGGCGGGGGGGGTTATATTCAATTATGGGCTGGATTAGTGCTAAGTATAGAGGGATTATAACCTATACAAACAAAAAGCCGCAAAACAAATGAACCAGGATGGCTTCAGTGGAGAAAAAATGATCCACTGGGCATATGACATGTAATACACAGAGGGAAAAAAAATAAATGAATATAAATCCAAATGAGTCAAATCCACGTGCTTTTGTCTCCTGTGTAGGAGACTTTTTCCAGAACAGAGCATGCCCAACAACTGAAAAACTTTTATACCATCATTAATTAAGTTTCAAAACAAAAGCACCAATCATTTTCAGTTTTCACTAATTGAATCCTTTGGTGTAGGGTGTGATAGTTAAAGGTAAAACGCAATGAAATGTGCAATAAAATATGTAGTTTTACCATGAGTCAAACCGACACAAATAGTAAAAAAACATGTGTGTGTGTATACCATTTGTGCATTACAATCAGTTGTCATGAAATTAGAAAGTAAAAATATATATTAAAAAGTATATAACTAATATACTTGTATTAGGTTTTACAAGTGCATATACATACGCACATGCTTGTGTAACCTATTCACGAAAATTTATGAATATATAAATTAATAATGTCTGTATGAGTAAAAGCTAAAATGTGTGCATATATATAACTTGTATACACAATAAAATTCATTTTAGAGGGTCAGAATGCACATAATTAATAAAATTAATAAAAGTTCATTGCCAACATTAAGCAAATATGTTGGTATCAAAATTTTTTTTTAGGTTTAATAAATAAATGTGTTTATAATAAATTAATAAATAGATACATAAGCATATTATGTTAAAAACTTAAAAATTGTTGGATAACCACCTATGTTAAAATACAATGTACAACAAAATTCACCTATTTAGGCTCTTTAACTTCAAAAAACAAGTAACTGAAATAGAATCATTCTGGCCTGGCCATTGAGTAGCATTCGTTCTTAATTGCCATAAAGCTTCACTCATTTCCAAATGTAATGGCCATGGTCCACCCCTTGGGTTCACTTCCATAGTTTCTATGATAGTAAATTTAAACCCATGATCTGGCCCATTCATTACAATGCCTTGCCAAGGCGTTTATGTCCTTTTTTAATATAATGTCCCTCAAGTGCTCATAAATACGTGTCTAACTTTCTTTCCATTTTTCCAATATAAAAACAGGTGCATTTGCAACAGAAAGCACAATAAACGACTCTTTCAGTGTTACATTTTTTCTTCTGGGTAACTCTAATGCCATTAATGTTAAATTTCATGTCTTCCGTTATATATTGGCAATACTTACAAGATCCACATTTTCTCATACCCCCAATACTATAAACTTGGGTGTTGTTTTCAAGTATGTTTTTGAGGGACTGACCCTTTCTGTACACTGCAATATGTCTTTCTCCTATACATTGTCTAATTTCATTACATGAGGTTAAAATCATCCAGTTTTTCTCTAAAATTCTTAGTATGTCATGACTCTCAAGATTATATGTGGTAATAAAAGCACAACAATAGTTTGTTTGTGATAATATTGTTTTTTCAAGACTCATACTATTCTGTGAATTATCAAAAACCCTTTGTCCGTCTACTTCACTCGGTGTTATGCCATCAACCATTAGAATAGCTTGAAAAAAGCCTCTCTTTTGCTGACAACCTCTAATATTACATTATTTACTAAATCTCTTGGATATTCTCTTTTCATAAACATTTCTTTTAGTAAATCACATTCATTCAGAAAGGTGTCAAAGCAAGATATCATATGGGCTGCTCTTACAAATTGGCCCTTCACTACCACTCTTTTTTGTTTGTAAGGGTGTGCACTATCAAAGTGTAAAAAACTATTAGAATAAGATTCCTTCCGCTATATTTCTGATACAAATTTACCTAACTGTCTTTCTTTTATTAGTTTAATATCCAAGTATGAAATTTCCTCTTCACCAATGTTATGGGTGAATTTAAGAAAGGATGTTGAATTACTGATGCAATTTAAACATTCATCAATAAGGTCCCTTGGACCAACCCAAAAGATGAAAATATCATCCAAAAATCTGATAGCAAACCACAGGTACGAGCACAAGAAGAAAGCAGAGCCAGCAAGAGCCTGAACGCAGGTTTATTATATAACAAATAGACAGCGTTTTCACTACTCAAAAGAGTAGCTTCCTCAGAGGTTAAAAAAACACAAAACCAACACCCTTTTTAACTCCGCTCTACAATAAATTGGTCATTACATCACTTCCTATGGAGCAGGAGCTTAAACACAAAGTGTAGCTTAAACATACATCATTTAATACGTCATATACCATCCAATTGGTAATAAAATGTTTTTATATGTCTTAAACACTTTAAACAAATATTTAAACATATCTTAAAAAATCTAAAACATATATATGTATATTAAATAACTTTTAAAACTATTCCTGTAAAAGTACAGTTTTGTACCTACCATAAATGTAGATGTTCGAAGATCCACATTGCTGCAGTCCTTACATATGGGTAGTCCGCTGTCCTCGGTCGGCCCGAATACCAAAGTATTAGGCTGACGTCGGTCATGGGCGCTCAGATCTGACATCAGAGCGTCAGGGTATAAAAGCGCATGACCGACGTCATATCCTCAGTCTTTTCTTGCCCCAGATGTCAGAAGGCCCTAAAAAGAAAGGCCACAGCCCAAAACAGGATACCTCCCAAAACATGCCCAACAACAACCATCACCCAAACCATATAACCATGCCAAACTACAGAGGGAAGGAGGGAGGTAAATTGGACTGCAGCAATGTGGATCTTGAACATCTACATTTATGGTAGGTACAAAACTGTACTATGTTCTTCATCTCACATTGCTGCAGTCCTTACATATGGGTAGAATCCCAAAGCAGAGGTAAAGGGAGGATGGCAAAATCATAAAGCATTAGGGGCTGCTAAAATGCCCTGTAATATTGCAGTGGCAAATCCAGCCCTAGACTTAGAATAAAGAGGAAGGTGGTAATGCTTGGAAAAAGTATGTACTGAACTCCAAGTGGCTGCTTCCAAAATATCTTTTGTAGCTACCCCCCTTAGAAAGGCAGTAGCTCTAGTGGAATGAGGTCTGATTCCAGCCGGAATCTCGTTACCATGATGGGAATAACAGAAAGAAATACAAAACCCAATCCATTTAGAAATAGTTTGTTTTGAAACAGGTTTTCCCTGAGAACCCAAAGCAAAAGAAACAAACAACTGCTGAGACTGCCTGAACCCCTTGGTTCTGCTCAAATAATAACGTAACTGCCTGTGAATACCCAAAGTATGCAAAATCTTCTCCCCTTTATTTTGGGGGTTTGCATAAAAAGTAGGCAAATGAATAGTTTGGTTCAAGGCCACACTAGAAACCACTTTAGGCATAAAGGAAGGATTAGTACGCAAAGATACCCTATCCTTATGAAAAATCAGGAAAGGTTCCACTGCCATAAGGGCCTGTAATTCAGAAACCCTTCTTGCAGAGGTAATGGCCAACAAAAGAGCAGTCTTCCATGATAAATACTTTAACTCGGCAGTAGCTGCAGGCTCAAAAGGTTGTAGAGTAAGCTTTTCCAACAAAAATTGAGATCCCAAGCAGGAGTAGGAGCTCTCGTGGGGGTCTTATGTTCTTTGCCCCTCTAAGAAATTGCTTAAACAAAGGATGGGAAAATAAAGGAGGGTCACAGTCATAGTGAGCAGAAATGGCTGCAGCATGAACCTTTATCGAGGAGAAAGACAAACCCTTGTCCAATAACTCAGTAAGATATTGAAGAGAAACACTTAAATCAGGCTTGGAAACATCAAAGTCCTTCGCTTTGCTCCAAAGAAAAAATCTCCTCCATTTATCAGCGTAAACTTTCCTTGTACTAGGCCTTCTGGCCTCCAAAATAACATTCAAAACTTGTTGTGGAAGCTGAGACCCTCCAGGGTCTAAAACAGAATATGCCAGGCTGTGAGATGCAGAGACTGAATCTTGACATTGAGGAAGTGATTGCCCTCCTGAGACAAAAGATGCAGAATCAAAGGCAGAGGCCATGGAGGCTCCCATACCAAACTCCTCAGTAGTGGGTACCAGTGCTGTCGAGGCCAATCCGGCGCTATCAGAATCATGGATGGCTTGTCTATTCTGGCCTTCAGGAGTACCTTGGGAATGAGAGGCAGAGGTGGAAAGGCATAGACATGAAGATTGCTCCAACTGAATGATAGAGCATCCACCTTCCAAGCTGTGGGATGAAACATTTTTGTGCAAAACTTTGGCAACTGGTAATTTAGTGGAGAAGCGAACAGATCTATGTCTGGAGTCCCCCATAACACTGTCAACTTTTGAAACACACGAGGATCCAGTTTCCACTCGTGAGGATCCACAATTTGTCTGCTCAACACATCCGCTAAGGAGTTCTGTGCTCCTGGTAGAAACCTTGCCTGAAGATTGAGGTGTAAACTGAGAGCAGTCTCCCACAAAATCATCGCTTGCCTGCAAAGAGGGTAAGAATGGGTTCCCCTTGCTTGTTGATGTACCACATGACAGTAGTGTTGTCTGTTTGAATCAACACCTGTCCTGGGTGAAGTAAATCCTTGAAAGCCATCAATGCAAATTGGACTGCTAACATCTCCTTCAAGTTGATATGCAAATGTTGAAGTCTGACAGGCCACGTGTCTTGCACCCATTTTCCATTGAGGTGTGCTCCCAAGCCTTGTCCGAGGCATCTGTCGTTAGAATCTGACTCGCCTCTGGTCGGGTCACAGAGAGTCCCTTGTTTAGGTGACATTCCTGAGCCCACCACAAAAATTCTTTCTGAATGCAAGGTATTATCCGAATGACAGTGTCTAGATCTTGGCAGTGTTGTGTCCATACATTTTGAGATACCATTGAAGCTTCCTCATATGCAGTTTGGCATTGGGAAGCACCAGAATACAAGATGCCATGAACCCCAAGGCTTGAAGGACTGTCCTTGCAGTCAGCCTGGACTGTAGAGACATTTGATGGAAATAAAGAGAAAGGCTTCTTTGTTTGTCCGGGGTCAAAAGGCCATCTGGGAAGCTGTATTCAGTCTCACACCCAGAAAGCACATGTCCTGAGAGGGTACTAGACTGGACTTTGTTTCGTTCACAGAATACCCTAGGCATCTTAACACTACCATCACATACTGTAGATGATGCAGAAGTTCGTCTTTGTGTTGTGCAATAATCAGGCAATCGTCCAAATAAGGATAAATCTGTATTCCTCAACCTGAAAAGGCTATCACTGGAGCCAGAACCTTTGTGAACACTCTGGGCGCAGTAGATAAGCCAAAGGGCAATGCAGAGAACTGATCATGTAAATTTCCAGCCGAAAACGCAGGTACCTCCTGCAACTGGGCCTGATAGGAACATGAAGATAAGCCTCTTTGAGATCCAGAGTTACCATCCAGTGATCTTTTCCCAACAGAGGTAAAAGCTGTTGTAACGTTAGCATTTTGAACTTTGGAATGTCCAGATAAGTGTTGAGGATAGATAAATCCAAAATTGGTCTCCACGTGTTCCCTTTCTTTGGTACTAGAAACAGGCGAGAATAAAATCCTAGTCCCACTTCTGACAGAGGAACTGGCTGTATAGCTCCTATTTGAAGAAGTAAAGAAATCCGCTTGTGAGCCTCTATCCTTTGCCGAGGAGGAACGTCTGGCATGCCTTTGAAAGGAGGCAATGTATGGAAATAGAACTTGTAGCCTTGGTTTATAATGTCCAATACCCATTTGTCCTGGGTGATTAAAAGCCAGTTTTGCTTGAAGAGTGCTAACTTTCCTCCCAAAGGAGCTGCCAGGGAAGAAGAATCTGGCAGCTGAAAATGCAGGTCATTGGGCCTGTTTACGAAAGGACTGGCCCCTGCCCTCACCTGCAGATTGTGCAGGTGAACTCCAAGTTCTAGGCCTGAATGTACTGTGAGCTCTGCCCCTGCCACGTCTAGATCTACCCTAGACTGAGAATCAGAAGAAGGGTAGGTCCACCCCTTAGTAGGCCAATTTCTACTAAACTTTGGAGGTTGCACCTGCAAAAAATCTTTAACAGTCTGCATGGACTTAGCCTTGTCTTCCATTTTCTTCAAACCCGACTCCACAGGGGGACCAAACAAAACTTCAGACTGTAAAGGGGCATCCAGAATTCTAGTCTTAACATGCTCAGACAAATTCTGATCCTTAAGCCAGGCGTGCCTCGAAGAACTGAACCAGTGGCAGCCACCCTAGAAGAGGCCTGTACAGCATCAAAACCACACTGCAAAGAATGCTTACCCACCTGTTCAGAGACATGTACTAAATCCTGCAATTCTTTACACTCTATGCCCTCTGCCAAAGCATCCACTTTAGATTTTAGCTGAGAAAGGAGGAAATTCTGATATTTCAACATATGAAACTGGCAATTTAAAGCCCTCATTGCTAAAGTAGAAGAGGTATACACCTTCTTACCCCATCTATCCAAAGCTCTAGCTTCCTTATCTAGAGGAACCGGATTCTTTACAACAGAAGCTCTAACACCCTTAGGCCCCTGACTAATAGTTTCTGGGTCCGCCCTAGGACTCTTATACAGATATTTATGAGCCTCAGGCACCCTGTAATACCTGTCCGGTTTAACTGGCGCAGGAGGCAAAGAATCTGGATTAAGGGAAGCCTCCGAGAAAACATCTTGAACAACATCCAAAACAGGAGGTATAGCCAAGGGTCTATGCTGTGGTAAAACAAGAATTCCCTAAGCCTCTTCCGTGAATCAGAGAAATCCTGTCCTTCCCACTTAAAATGCTCCCTCATGGAATGCAGAGTTTCTGAAAATGAAAAATCCTCTGGAGGAGAAGCAGAAGGAGTGGAATCCTCTGCATCAGAATCCGAATAAGGGGGAAAATCTTGAATATCTTCAGCAGAAGAGTCTGAGTCATCTGAGGCCTGATCCAAACTTTCCAACTCTGGCTCCACCCTGGGCCTCTTATCAGGAGGGCATAGAACCTCTAATTAAAGTAATCAAATCTTCTGCCATTTTAAGCATGTGCTTTTAGGCACAGACCCTGAAGTACCTGGAGGGACACCAGAGGAAGGCAAAACAGACCTGCCCTTAGAAGAAGCCTTAGAAATAGTAGCAGAAGGCCTAACCACCTTAGGCATAGAAGGGAGAACAGTAACCTGAGAGGCCCCTTCAGCTTGACCTGACTCCTGCGAGGCCACATCCTGCAAAATCAAAGTTTCCCCCTGAGACTCAACAGAAACTTCCGCCGGATCCACCTGCTCTACTGTAGTTTCTGCAGGACCGGCGTCCGAAACGGACGAATCAACCTGTCTAGGTTTCAAGGATTTGTCTTTGCGCTTCTTCGTGGAAGCGGGCGTCGGAGGATCCGACGGCATATTATAATTACACCGCTTACCAAAGACTAACCTAGCACAATCTAACCTTCTTTTTATAGTGCGCTTATTAAACCTAGCACAAAACCGACACCCGACTACGCCGTGGTCTGGTCCCAAACAAGGAATGCAAAGAGTGATAATCCCTATGCGGTATCTGTTTCCCACAAGAAATACAATTATTCACTTTTTCTGACATCCGGAATTAACTGAGGCAAGAAAAAACAAAAATATTCCCCAACGGGGTACTTAGCCCAACTTGGTTTCGGTCTGAAACTCAGAATACGAAAATTTCAGAACGCCGAACGGCACTTGCAACGCTGCTTCTGCATCGGACCATGCGGCAAAAAAGACTGAGGATATGACGTCGGTCATGCGCTTTTATACCCTGACGCTCTGATGTCAGATCTGAGTGCCCATGACCGACGTCAGCCTAATACTTTGGTATTCGGGCCGACCGAGGACAGCGGACTACCCATATGTAAGGACTGCAGCAATGTGAGATGAAGAACATCACTAAACTCATTAACATGGTGCTTATCTATTAAACATGTACACCAAAACAGCTCTTAAGCCATCAAATACTTTGTAAAAACAAAGAGGTCAAATAGCTCAAGACATATATATATATAGGATGTATACTCCAACATAACATATATCCTTCAAGGTGTGTTGGAAATACTTCTTCAAATGTTCATTTACATACATTTTTGATGCAACCTTTTCGTATACGTTTTTATTTTTATGTATATATGATTGCGTTTAAACCAGTTTGGCCAATCGTTAATAGTTGCAACTCTTACAAAAAAGGTTAACAGAACATTACAAAAGCAATGGTTAGGCAGTAATTACCAGTCCAAAAATGTATAGACTAAGAAGTAAAATATAGAAATACCAATATTGGAACCATTATTAAAAAAACCTACGTAATATGGTTAACAGACTACCATACATAACATAGCAAAGCCAAAGGCTTTTGAAACATAAAACCTATTAACTAATAGCTAATAGACTGGTCACTCATATGGCTCTTATGTAAAAAACAAGTGAAGCAGTCACTATTACTAAAATACAGTGTTATTACCTCATATAAGATTTTAATTTCAAGTAAGGGGCAATGTTGCAACTCTCATTTAAGCCTGGAAAGTTAAAGGCATCTAATTTTAGTTGCCATAATAATTCCCTAGTTTCAAGTAGGATTGATGTAGGACCACCTCTTACAGGTGTTGTTAAATGCTCAATCCCCATAAACTCAAAATAATGTCCTGGATATGCTACTGTGTGTTTAGCCAATGCATTTTCACACTTTGCATTCTTAATGGCATAACAATGTTGGTAGATCCGTTGTTTAAACTTTCTATCTGTCTTACCAACATAAAATCCAGGGCAACAGGTACAAAAGGCAATATAAATAATGGACATAGTTTTACAGTTGATTCTGTGGTTAATGTGAAACTTGTTGCCCAATATGCTAAATGTACTCCCCGTCCTTATGTAGGAACAGAATTTACATGAGCCACACATAAAGGACCCCTTAGTTCTGTTACACACTAGACCTGACGAATGAGCTTGTAACAGTTCTTTAATATTTTTGCCCCTCCTATACACACTGTTTAAGGTTTATCACCCAATTTGTTGGACACAGAAGAGTTAGAAGATATAAAAAAACAATTTTTATTTAAAATCTCCAAAATCGCCTTAGAATTCAAACTAAATGTCATAATGAATTTACAAGGCGAATTTTTACATACTAAGGCTTCTGATGAAAGAGGAACTTCTATCAAAGAAGTATTCATAGGGGGAACTACATTTTGGTCCCTATCAATATCTTCATGAGATGGCATAAGAAGTAATGGTTTATAGAAGCCCTTATTTCTCTTTGCAGTAACTTCAACTATCAGGCCATCAATCAATTGGTGAGGGTAATCACGGTTCACAAAAAGATCTCTCAAAAATTCACTTTCAAGAGAAAAATCTTTTGCATCACTACACATTCTAACAGCTCTCACCAACTGACCTTTAACAATGGCCTTTTTCTGCTTGAAAGGGTGGGAGCTGCTATAGTGAAGAAAGGAGTTTACATAAGTATCCTTTCTAAAAATGGTAGATTTCAAAAAGCCAGTTGTAGTATCCCTAGAAAGTTTAACATCCAAGTAGTTGACTTGCATGGTATCAAAATGGTGCGTAAATTTCAAGAATGGTGTCGTTGAGTTTAAAAAGTCAACAAATGACTGTGCCAGTGTAGAATCCCCCTTAAAAAGGATAAAGGCATCATCTAAGAAACGTGTGTAAAACACTATTTTTTCTTTCCAATCAATGTTATTAAAAACGTAATGCCTTTCCCAATATGCCATAAATAGATTGGCTACTGCTGCACCACACGGGGAGCCCATGGCCACCCCTTGTTTCTGTATATAAATGTCTCCTTCAAAGGTGAAAAAATTGGAAGACAAAATAATGTCTAATAATTCAGTGACATTATCAATGTCACTTTTAGTGGCGCCAAGATCGATCAGTAGAAGTTCAATCCACTCAAGGGCTTCTTGGTGTGGAATGGATGTATATAAATCCACCACATCAATGGTTAAAAAATTAGTAGATTCATCAACTTTCAAAACATTCATATTAGATAGAAAAGACCAAGAGTCCTTGCATATACTCGGGATGAGTTTAACATACTTGGCAAGCAGAAAGTCAACATATTTAGAACAGGGGTATGTGATGGATGATCTGCCGTCAATCAAAGCTCTCATTGGTGGATCCCCAAGGTTTTTGTGCACCTTGGGTATCCCAAACATTACAGGTGTTTTGGGGTACAATATATCAATGTAACCAAAGGTGTCTATATCTATTCTTCCAGATATAAACAAATCACTAAAGTAACCTCTTATTCTGTTAGAGCTCACATTCATTTCATTGATTGAAGATGTCTCATAAGCAGCCGTATTCAACACTCTACACATTCTCTCAACATAATCCATTTGTTCAAAAATAGCTAGACCACCACCCTTATCTGGCTTGATGATCCTGACTGTAGATGCCCGCAATTTGTTAAGGGCAACCAGTTGGTCTTTAGAAATGTTAAACTGGTTAGGCTTAGTCTTAATAGACTTAACCACATGTCTAATATCTAATTCACATGCACTCTCGAACATTTTAAGCGCCACATGCAAAGGTGGATTAAACACACTTGGGAGTTTAAGTTTAGACAAAGAGGGTGCAGATGAGTCATTAAACATTAATTTCAAATTTAGTCTTCTCACATAACATTTCAAGTCCAACAGAACTTTAGCAACATCACACTTTATTGTTGGTACAAATGTGTTGCCTAACGCTAAAAGTTCTACCAACTCAGGTTCCAAAATCAGTGAGGAAAAATTGTAAATGGTAAAATCACGCCTTTTATTTATCATCCTCTCATTGTAATCTCCTATGTCCATAATTACAATACCACCACCCTTATCTGGTTTTATAATTCTTATGTCCTTATTGTATCCAAAGTTATTCAAAATGTCAAATTCAGCCTTATTCAAATTAGAAAAATGAACAGTTTAATCTAAATTCCTGACATCAACTTCACATATCTTGTCAAACATTGCTATAGAAGGGTGTAACAATGGATTATATGTACTCGAGATGTGTAATGGGTTACTAACATGCTCTACAGCTCTAAATAACACATTTAGATTCAGTTTTCTTACAAAGTTTTGAAGATCCACTAATGTATGTGCAATATCAAAGTTCTTCATAGGCACAAAAGTTAAACCTTTAGAGAATAAGTCACAATCATTCACATTTATCTCCAATGAAGAGAAATTATATACATTAAAATCCCCTTTCATGTTTTTTAAAATTTAATTTAATACATTATTAACCTGTGCATTCAGTTCCATCCTCGACACCCCCCCCTCTGAAAAAAATGTTTGACCCCCTTGACCTCTGTTCATTGTGAACTAAGTCTGCCCTTGCTGGTTCTGATTGTACCTGTCCCTCAGTCTCTCCGACCTCCTCAGTGGGGGAAAATTCTCTTCGTCCAAAAAAGACTCTTGGTTATTCTCATCACCCATATTGGTCTGTGTATCAGTCCTCCAGACCTGTGACCAGGGTAACTGAGGGTAAGCAGTATTATTGCTATATTGATCTCTGTCCCTTTCAGTCTTCTTTAATTTCCTGTTCTTAATAAAAATTATTTCTTGTTCAATAGTTCTAAACATTGTTGTAATCAAAATTATTAGAGTGAAACACATCCTGTACAATCCTTCTATCCAGTTCTGTGGCTTCTTTTATCACTCCAGTTCAAAGGAGTTCATTATGCCTAATAACAAGCTCCATATATTCATAGCCATGCTTGTCAAACGAGCAAAGCAATTCTTTATGAAAATCAGAACCAGCCATTACACCTGTGGGAAAACGCCACATGCGTAAACCCTTGGGTACTAGTTTGTGTTTCAAACACACTCTGAAATAAGCATTATCAAGTTGTTTTTTTTTTATTTTTAGTAAAATGTGATCTAATCTCTGCAGGTTACATTCATAAGTAACAGTACTTACAGGTTCATTGTATGATTCTATTTCAATTACTTGTTTTTTGAAGTTAGAGAGTCTAGATAGGTGAATTTGTTATACATTGCATTTTAACATAGGTGGTTATCCAATAATTTTTAAGTTAACATAATATGCTTATGCATCTATTTATTTATTAATTATAAACACATTTATCATTTATTAAACCTAAAAAAATGTTTTATGATACCAACATATTTTCTCAATGTTGGCAATGAACTTTTATTAATTTTATTAATTATGTGCATTCTGACCCTCTAAAATGAATTTTATTGTGTATACAAGTTTTATATATATATATATATATATATATATATATATATATATATATACATATGCACACATTTTAGCTTTTACTCATACAGACATTATTCAGTTATATATTCATAAATTTTCGTGAATAGGTTACACAAGCATGTGCGTATGTATATGCACTTGTAAAACCTAACACAAGTATATTAGTTATATACTTTTTAATATATATTTTTACTTTCTAATTTCATGACAACTGATTGTAATGCACAAATTTTATACACACACATTTTTTTTACTATTTGTGTTGGTTTGACTCATGGTATTTTATTGCACATTTCATTGTGTTATACCTTTAACTATCACACCCTACACCAAAGGATTCAATTAGTGAAAACAGAAAATGATTAGTGCTTTTGTTTTGAAACTTAATTAATGATGGTATAAAAGTTTTTCAGTTGTTGGGCATGCTCTGTTCTTGAAAAAGTCTCCTACACAGGAGACGAAAGCGCTTGGATTCGACTCATTTGGATTTATATTATTCATTTATTTTATTTTTCCCTCTGTGTGTTGTTAATAAATTGCTTTGTTACATATCATACGCCTAGTGGATAGCTTTTTCACCATTGAAGGGATTATAACCTCTTTTGCTCATGAGGCAATGCCTTTACTAATCAAGTGTGCTATGCAGAATGCCTTCCATACTACAGTAGACACGTGGTTGAAGTTATGGTCGCAATCAACTTGTGATCCCAGGTCCCTTACCACTTTGTGGGTACTTAGGGTATTGTTGTCGATTTGATAGTGTGAAGGGACATTGTTTGTGCTGAAGAGAATGATAATGCATTTCCTTGCATTCAGTTTGAAACTATGACTAAGAGATCAGTCACAGGTTTGCGCAAGATCTTCCTGGAGTATGACATCATCATTTAGGGATTCAATAATTGCACCTAGTTTGCAGTCATCTGCCAACTTCCTTATCCACAACCCCTTAGTTTTGACCTGAAATTCTGAGAAGTACATACCAAAAAGGGGGCCCAGCCCTAACCCCTATGGCAACCCTGCTGGTAACAGGACGGTTGTGGTTGATGTGGAGTCACCCACTTTGATAGTGTGCGTCTAGTTTGAGAGCCAGCTGGAAACACATCTTACAATAAAGAGGTCTGCATTCAGTTTGCTAAGTTTATCGGTAATGCCCGAGTGTGGGATTGTCTCGAAAGCCTTTGCCAAGTCAAGGTATGCTGTGTGCAGACATTTGCCTGTATCAATAGCCCTGGTCACATTTTCAAAAAAATCCACCAGATTTAACAGGCAGAATATGACCCTGACGAAGCCAAATTCAGTAGGATTCAGGGTTTGGAGGTCGCCTACATCTTTATTTATGAGGTCCATAAAGATAAATTCCATGCCCTTACAGATGAGGCTGGTCAGGCTTATGGGTCTGTAATTCCCCAGGTCTGTTGCTAGGCCACCTTTGTGGAGGGGAATAACTGTTGCTGTTCTCCATTCCACAGGAACAAAGCCTGTTTAGACTATGACTGAAAAGGGTACTTAATGGTGATGCTAGTTTCCTGTTTTAGCCTGTTTAGAAGACAGCCTGGGATGCAGTCTGGTCCCATAGAGGCTGTGTTTTTTGCCTTACACAACAAACATATATTGATATTCATTTAACATACAGACACAATGTCCATATTCATTTCACTCAGCTTGACTTGTTGAATTACATGTCTTTCTCTGTCTCTCTGCATCACACTACCAAGTACTCATTTTGAACAGCTCTCCTAAATGTTTAAATCATTCAGAGCATAACATTGTACTGTCACTTCTCAATGTTCAGTATCTTTAGCATCCAACTTCTGGTCTGGCACTTCTGATGCCTTAGGATCATATACAGGAATGGCTTGCAGTATCCTGCGAACCTATAACTGCCTTACGTCTACCAGGACAGTACACAATGAACACAGCAGGATAAAACATGCGAGTCCTCAGCTTCCTCAATCAACATTCTGTTACAGATGCCAAAAACTGAGCGCTTCATCATCTTGTAAATGACTGACCGTCATTATTAAATTACACCTCTTTAACATTTTTTTCAGATTTTCCCAGATACCAAAGCAAACACAAAATATGCAGGAATATGCATGTTGTTGCTGAGTTAAAAGAACTAAGACAATGGCAAATTTGACAAGAATATATCTTGGGTGTTTCATTAAACCTATTCCACAAAGCAGAGTCTACATTCTCTCTGTTTTTCCTTGTGTAGTATGTGGCATTTAACAGGCCTACTTATCTTGAACACAGTCTTGTCCCTCTCAGTTTTCTAGCTCCCAAAAGAATATATAATCTACTGGCATGCACGGTTTTAAAAATCCACTTAAACTCTCTTACAGGTTCATAGGTACTAGGCTAGCAGCCCTAATGGGTGATTTTAAGACTAGCCAATTTCACTCAAAGGTAAGAATCAAACCCTGTAGGAATCTAACCCTGTACCACAGGAACACCATCTCACAGCCTTAACCTTCTGCACCAAGTGACAGACATGATATGTACTTTCAAGAGATACACTAGTAAAATTTTGCTCAGTGCAGCTCTTTCATGTCTCTGAAACTCATTGTATTACCACAGTACTATTACGGCTCCCCTAGTGGAAGATCTAATAGTGCTATGTCAATATTTTTTCTCTGAATCATTCCCATAGTCTAGGCTATTAACAACCAAGGTTGGTGCCAACCATATCAGATTCTAGTCTTCCCAGTGTAAACTCCAATACTGTTATGCTGAGGAAATAAAATATTAGTAAAATGTTGCTCAGTGCAGCTCTTTCATGTCTCTGAAACTCATTTTATTACCACAGTACTATTACAGCTCCCTAGTGAAGATCTAATAGTGCTATGTCAATATTTTTTCTCTGAATCATTCCCATAGTCTAGGCTATTGTTAACAACCCAAGTTGGTGCCAACCATATCAGATTCTAGTCTTCCCAGTGTAAACTCCAATACTATTATGCTGAGGAGATTAAATATTGTTTTGCTTGCAAGTTAGTTAGTTCTGTCATTTATACTGTTTGGCTATGGCACTCCTTTTTTGGGTGCCCCTGAAACAAACAGCAAAACTTTTAACGAGTAGGCCTGCAACACTATCCCAAAAGCAACATACTTTTTCAAACTACTCATGGAGCAAATCTAGCTTAGCAGATTGTGTCTAAAGTTAGGAATACTTGGAAGGAGGACAATGGTGTAATACCTGATAATGGGTAGTTACGACTTATGAACAATTAGTGCACAGTTTTATGAAGCCTCAGCAGAATGTCAGAGGAGACTTGCCATTAAAGTGCGTCGTCTTCTAGATTTACTTCTGAAAAACATGAATACAGTAAAACTCTCAATTAACCGGAACTCAAGCAACCAGAAAAAAAAAAAAAAAAAAAAAAAAAAAAAAAATGAAGAAATAAGTACAATTTTCATGTGTTGCACTTTCTACCCCCCCCTCCCCCCCAGAAACATACCATACGGTTTTAGAGTTTTAAAAGGAAGACTGGAAAAATTTCCTCTCTCCCCAACCTAAGAACAAGTCAAAAGAAACAAATAGTATAGGGTACAGCATTAGTCAGGCTTATTTTTAATAGTAATTCTCAAGCAAACAGAAACTACAGTTATCCAACCAACATCTACTAATCCCCATGGGTGCCAGTTAACTAAGAGTTTACTGTAGTTGGTACTTTGACAATAAGAAACACTACTGTTCTGATGTGTTGCGATTTGCATAGACTATGAAGAGATATGTGGTATAATCTTGACAATCACTGGATAATATGCTGTGTTTAAACTTAAAGAGCATTGCTTGTTTGTGTCTTTTGGCTTTTCCCGGTTAGGGGTCGCCACAGTGGAACTCCGGTCCGCTAATGATTGGCAGTAGAGTTTTACGTGCTGGCTTGCCAGGCCCAACGCACAACTTTCAACGAAGGAACGCCCGTTCACGCATGTCGCCACACAGAAGATGCTCTAACTGAGAATCGAACGGGCAACGTCTGTGAGGCGACAACGCTACTGCAGCACCACCACCGCAGTTTTAAACTTAAGAGCATACACAAGAAAAATTATATACGTCACTCTAAGAATAATGGTGCAATTTTGTTTCATATTGATGAACTGTGTTATGTATAATTGCTGAGATACAAGATTTGTAAAACTGTGAAATAGGATTCATGAATTAATAAAGGCGAGTTAATCGTCAATGTAGTATGTAATTTAATTTTGACTTGATTTAGACACAAGAGAAACAACTGCTTGGACTGGCTGTCACTCCTTGCTGCCCTGACAGATAATTTAATTACTGGACTAAACATGTTTTGTCAGCATTTATGCTAATGCAGATTCTAAGACCTGTAAGACAAAAACAATGATATAATTGAACATGTTAAGTCCAGCATCTTTTAAACTTCCTAGGTAAGATCTAAACCTTGCCTTCCATACCATTAGGGACCCAATTGGTCCTGGATCTCTTGCATCTTCAAAATCAGTCTCTCTCACAAGTACCAGAACCAGGTATATTCATCAGAAAATAAATAAAACATGGTAGCAAGGCAGGTTTAATTACATATTACCACCTCTGGGATGGACTCCTGAAGAAAATTAAAGTGTGATATATTATCTTCCTTCATATGGGAATTGGATAATTGAATGGGTATTTAGAAATTCACCATTGGCTTGACTAGACTAGCCCTTCTTGAAAAATGAGTTGCATTCTAAGACTGGGAATTGGCAAGGCATATATTCTTACAAGACTCAAATGCCTTGCATTTCCTATGATTACTATGAAGCAATCCTAGATCAGACAGACCTGGGAAAAAAACGAGAGGTTTGTAGACTTAGTGGCAGGTATCTAAAACAAAATATAAAACATAACAATACTTGTGCAGATACAACTGCAAGCTTTAATTTTCTTCTGCCTGGGAAAAAATCTTTAACAGTTTGTTCAGTTCCCCACCATCACCATTGGATTAACAGTGAAAATGATAAACAGCTAAGGAGAAGTTTCAAAAGAGAACAGTGCATCATCTTTGGCATTAGTAGTTGTATAAAAAAAAAACACAGTTTTACTGACTTGGCAATGGGATTTATGCAATTACTTCAGAATGATTAGATTTGACAGCATTATTGTAATACTTAACTAGTATGACAGATTTACAACACTGCAAAAAATAATTCCTAAAATTAAATATATCAGGAGTGAGCTGTTACAACAAATTACTTTTGCATGAACAAAAACCTCAAGTATTAAAAGTATAACCCAGGCAAAAACCTGTGTGACACTATTTAATTTCAAGTTGCATGTTCAACAAAATGGATATTTACTGTACATGTAAAAATGCAGTTTTAATTAATACTAATGAGATCATATGATGCTGCCTAAAGCTCCAGCAAGAAACTTCACAAATGTGCTACTGCATTGCAGAAATAATGCACTAACAGCAATGAACTGATGTGTTTTTCAACTGCAGTGCATAAGAAAATAACTTTTTAAAAAATCTTTTTATTCGTATTTTGCAATATTAACATTACAAAAAAAGACACAATATTTCAAAGAACATATGTATACAACACTATTAAACTATGTACAAATGTGCCCTTTGCCCAGGGGTGTAGAAACATTATTAACATTAAGATAAGATATGATCAAACAATGTATCCCAATATTCAATAAAGTGAGAGTGGACTTTCTGCCGTACACAATCAACCCAGCACCTTACAGGACGTCAATAATTGTGTGCAGTTAATGTTTGATTTAATGACGTTAAATAACAAATGAGTACTTTGAAAAATGAATGTTTAGGATTTATGATAAAAAATACGACTGAAGCGTGCCCTGCTTAAATATTTTCTAAAAGTATATAATGTAGCATTGTACAATTAGTTGTAAAAAAAAAAAAAAAAAAAAAAAAATTTTGCAAAACTTATGTTGCTTATCCTCAATTTTAGACCGTTTCAACAGAACACTTCATGGGTGCGTTATAACCAGAAAGCAGTTATACAAGTAAACTTACCATAATAGTAGATGTTCAAATTGTCACTGCAGCAGTAGCCTTAGCTACATAGGTTATATTCAGCTAAAGATGTACTGCCAGGCAGTTTCAAATGTCTAAGTAAGGGCACCTTCCATGCACCCAAACAGTTAGTCAACTTGGGAAAAACTGAGTAGAAAGTTTTTTTGGGGTGCCAAACCCTTCAGAGCTTTCAAGAAAACTGATACAAGGAGGCTAAAAAGCTCTGAAATGATCAATGCTAGGAAAATAAATCTAAAGTTCCTTACCCTGGCAACAAAAACATACAAAAAAGGCAGATTGAGGAAAGGAACAGTTACTACACCTATGATCACTTGAACATCTATTGTGAAACATTTACTTAAACTTAAATATGCTCATCATTAGGATCAGTGCTACAGTAGCCTTAGATACATGGGAAGATTACCATAGCTTGGAGGAGAAAGGATGAAGGTCAAGGAGCCCCTGGAAAAATGGCCATAGCAAAGCCTGCCCTAGCCCTGGAGAAAGAATAGAGTTTATTGTACTTTGGTAAAGTATGCACAGAGGGCCAAGTTACTGCTTCTAAAATAACTCTATAATTCAAGCCTTTCCAAAAAGCGACAGATGAAGACAAGGCCATGGCAGAATAAGCCTTAACATTGCCTGGAACTGCCTTGTTGTGGTGGGTAAAACAAAATGTAATAGCACAAGACAACCACATGGAAATACTCTCTTTTGACACGTGCCGATTCTTACCTTTGAAAGAAATGAACTTATCGGAGTTCATGAAAGATTATGTTCTGTTAAGATAGTACCAGAGCTGTCTGCTGACATCCAAGGCATTGAGTATCCCCTTTCTCCCACATTTGCAGGTTCTAGAAAGAAGGCAGAGAGACTGATAGCTTGGCTCAAAGTAAGCTTGGATACCACTTCAGGCATAAATGAAGGATTAGTTCACAATGAAACTCTCTTTGTGGAAAATAACATAGGGTTGATCCACCGTAACAGCTTGCAAATCAGACACTCTCCCTGTAGAGCAGGGGCAGCCCGTGCTATTGGACTGCCGGACTGCAGCCCCCTCAACTGTAAAATAAAAAAAAAAATAAAGAAATATAAAGAAAAAAAAAATTAAAAAATTGCGGACTTTCGCGCATGCGCACTAGTCCTGACTGCTACTGAGACAGTCTGGAGCATGTGCAGATTGTCTCAGCAGCAGTCCTGACTGGGAAACATGAAGAACGGAGCCCCCAGAAGTCTATGCAGTTTTAAACTGCATAGACTGTCCTGGAACTCGCTGGGAAAACGTGCCGGGGTCGGACTGCAATGCCAGCAGTCTAGAATTTGCTGCAGTCTCGTCGGGGGAAGATCTCGCGATGGGCAGGGTCTGGTGTGGATTGGAGTTTGCTGCAGTCTCGTCGGGGGAAGATCTTGTGACGGGCGGGGTCTGGTGTGGATTTGCGCGGGTTTTCGTAGCTTACTCGGACAGGGATTTGGATTTATGGTGGTTTGCTACAGGGAAAGATCTACTACAGTTAAGTGCGTGGACATGGATTTGGATGTATGGTGGTTTGCTACAAGTTGTGTGTGTGTGTGTGTGTGTGTGTGTGTGTGTGTGTGCGTGTGTGTAAATGCCCCAGGTGCAATATACTGGTGGTTAGACTCATGGTGGTGTGGTAGGGAATACCTCAGGCTTGAACCCTGTACCTTGTATGCAGGTGTTAAAGACCTGAATTCCATACCCACCACCATTTGTAAAAAAATTGCAGATTTTTGCCTCATATTTGATCTGATCTGTTCCTCATAATATCTGTGGTTTGTAAATGTTGCAATGCTTGATATTTGATGGTGCAGTGATAGCATTGTTACCTCACAACTGCAGGTTCTCATATTTCTTCCTGGGCCTCTGCTGAAAATTGTTTTTTTGTTCCAAGTCAGACTGTCCTGATTAACAAATGTTAAATAAAATTGACAGGCATTTGAATTTCAGACTTCAGGTTTCTGAATGTTTAATTCCTTACATATCTGATGGTGCAGTGGCAATATTGTAGCCTCACAGCTATACGTTTTCTGGTTTGATTCTTGGCTGGGGTGCCTTTTGTGTGGAGTCTGCATCTTATCCCTGTGTTTGTGTGGATTTGCTCTGGTGTCCTGCCATTTTACAAAGACGTGTGTCTACAGTATTTCTCCCTGGGCCTCTGCTGAAAATTGTTTTTGTTCCGTCAGAAGTAAAATTGACAGGCATTTGAATTTCAGACTTCATATTCTTCAGAAAATACATAGTAAAACAACTTTTTATTCTAGCAATAAACATATAGTAACACAACCTTTTATTATAGCAATTTTCCAAGTTTATAAGATGACTATTTGAAATTTGTCCTTATTTTCGGGACTGTATTACCCTGTTATTGGCTTTGTCCAGGTTTTTTGTGCTAAGGTTGACAGATATGGCAAGAACTGAATTTGCTGAATATGTTTGAGGGCTGTATTCCCTCATTACTGGGTTTGTCCAGGTGTTTTGTGCTAAGAGGTTGACAGCTATGGTGAGAACTGAATTCATTAAATGATAGCCATTTAAGTTTGTCTTCCTCTCTTTCACAAAGCAGCTGATTTGGCGTAGTGGTATGTTGTTCTGACTGTTTTGCACAGGGACCTTGGCAGTAAAATGTAAGGTGGTAACACAGCATTTTTCTTTCACAAAGCAGGCAATTTTTCATAGTGGTATGTTGTTCTGACTCTTTTGCACAGGGACCTTGGCAGTAAAATGTATGGTGGTAAAACAGCATTTTATTCTAGCAGCTTTCCAAGATTATACAAGCAATGTTTAATGTGTCCCTGGTTTTTGCCCTTTTGACCCACCCCAATAAATTTGGCTTTTTCCAGATTTCTTGTGCTGCAAAGTTGAGATGCAGTTGAGTGCTGAGATATAGATTTTACAAGGAGCTGAGAGCTGCAGGGGAAGAGAAGTTTAGTGCTGATTATGCTAAGTCAGCTCACATTGCTAATAGAACAACAGGTTGTGTACTTGCTTTTGATGCAGAAGGTTGTTGGTTCTACTCCCATTAGGGGTGAATGCTGCCGCACTGAAAGTTAAGATACTAAGAGCCTGTTATCAGTTTGCCATCCATTTCCTATTGCAATATTACTAGCTTATTTTAAAGTAATTTAGGCAATTTATTCCTCAGGGGCATCAGACACTTTTTCGATGAAACCATGAAATATAAAGGTGATTGCTAGCAGCAACCTCTTCATCACAGATTTATTTAACGTGGAATTATTTAGATGACTTTTTACTACTTCAGAGATTGTGCATATTTACTGATAATGGTGGACTGTAGAATTGTGCATATTTACTGATAATAGTTGACTGTAGAAGTCTGAGTAGACTTTTATGATGGAAATGTTCTGAATTGGGCAGTTTTGTCATTGGTGCATGCGTTTTGTTTCATTGTTTACTGGAAAAATGCTCAAAGCAATAGGAAGGTGTATCAAAGAGCACATGTATGTTTCATATGCAAGGGGCCTATGATTTGAAAACAGCCCAGAATTAATCTTTATCTGCCACGGGTAAAATGTATTTTCTTTGAATGTGGGTTTCAATGTTGTTTCAATGAATGTGAGTTTCAATGGCAGAGAAGTTTTAATGCCAAGTTTGTTTAGCAGATGTCTTAGTGTTTGTGCTGTAAAATGCAAAATAAAACTTTCAAATGAAGTTTAAATCATCATAGAAGTAAAGCAGTATGCACATTAGTGTTTATGGTAAATGGAGTGAAATAGCCAAGTAATGGATCATTGGAATGGCTGCAGGGGGAAGCTTGATTCGACCATGGTTTTGTGAGGGGGAAGGGCGGCAAACTTAGGCAGCCCCAGCTGAACCATACCTCCCAACTGTCCAGATTTTCAAAGAATGAATAGATTTTCTGCTTCTTATTTTTGGTTTGTTCCTCATAAAATTTGTGGTTTCCTGGCAAATCATTTAGGAATTAAGTCACTAAATAATGACACACTGAGTTTCAGACTTCATAACCTTCAGAAAAATGCCTGCTAAAGTAAGACCTGTTCTATCAACTCTCTCAGTTTATACAAGAGCAATTTTTAGTAATGTTTATACGTTCCCCCAATATATTTGGCTTTGTCCAGATTTATTGCATTAACAGGTTGAGAGGTACATGCAAATAAATTGCTTTATAGAATTAGGCATAGCCAAACCTCTCAACTGTCCCTGATTTTGGCTCAAAATGTTGCTCTTCCCCTAATGATCCCTCCGCAAAACAGCAATTTTGGAAGAAAACATGGAGGGTTTATAATTAAGAAATAACTGTAATAATCAGATTACTTTTATTTCAGAAATGCATGTAGATTCTTTTATTTTGTCAGCTGCTCAAGTTAGCAGTACTAATATTAAAGTATGTCTTCTTTGACAGGTTCCCAGCTGTATTTTGTTGCTATTTTATATTTTTACATCACATTTTTGGTCCAGTTTTCATAAAATTGTGTTTTTTGGCAAATTAGTGACAAATCATTAAAGACTGAAGTTAGAACATAATGACAGACATTTGAGTTTCAGATTTCATACCATTCAGAAAATTCATACTAATGCAAGACCTCTATTATCTTTCTAAGTTTATAAGAGCAATATTTTAAAAATTGTCCTTATTTTTGGACCTTTGTCCCATTTCTTTGTATGGCTTTGCCCAGATTTCTTGCTCTGAGGTTGAGAGGTATGACAAATGTGTCAGGGCCATTACAAGTCAGCCAGAGACATTTCAAACTGTGACATACTTGTTGCACCCCACTCCCCCATGTAGTGACTCTGGATGTGTCGAAGCAAGGCAAGGAGTAGTTATGCAGTGTAAATGTGCAGCGTATCCCCCCATCCAAGGTAGACACAAGTACTAGAGTGGCTTTTCATCTGTCCTTGATTTTTACAGAATGGTCTGGTTTCTGTCATATTTTTTGTACTGTTGATTTATGCTTATTACTCAAAGTGCCTGATGCTCTGTGTTTAAGTAGCAATACTTTAATGACCATTAGGTAAGCTTGGCTGAGATTGCAAGATGCAAGTAAGCTTCAATAAGCATACTGTTAAATAATTGCCAACATTGAAAGCCTTTCTGTTGCCATGTAGAGAATACTTAACTAGATAATGTATAAGCCTTGGGTATTGAAATGCATATGCCAGTATTTGTAATAAAGGACAGGATTACATTATTTTAAGAGTCTCATTACACTTGGAGACTTCCAGTCATCTCTGCAGGCTTTACCCGTAAACAGAATGCCAATCGTGTGGTCCATAACCTGTACAGTAATCCTTTTAGTGTGGTCCATAACCTGTACAGTAATCCTTTTAAGCAATGTATCTTGAGCTTATTTCTGGTTTGCTTTTCATTTTTTACTTTGATCATGTTTCCTCATGAAACAAGTAGATGTCAGGCAGCAGGTCTTTTTTTGGATAAGGAACACTTTTACAAGTGGGGGCATCAGAGATTTCTACTTTCAGCATGTTACTTGGTACTTTAATAAAGCTGAATATAAATTATAATTAGAACTGCAGTGCAAGAAGTGGTTTGAGTTGTGTGCTGCTTGTTTTTCTTATACTTGATTTTGACTGGCATTCCATTAATGTATTTAAAAAAAAGTAATTTATTTTTTCATGCCTCACAACCTTTTTTGTTTCCATCTAGATATTAAGCTGTCATGCAGCCAATGCACTGAAATATTTTTATTCTTCTACACTTCATTTTGTCTTGATTGGACTCATAATGACGGTTTGGCACCCAGGGCAGTACATTTAGTTTTTGTGGTTTTGAGCATAGCTCCTCCCCTTTCTAGTTGGCCGCAACCCTTCCCATTGACCCCACCCATTCAGGTGTCTCCTGCAGCCCCCCCCCTTTCATTTGAAGTCACCAGCCGCCACTGCTGTAGAGGTCTGAGCAATGAGCAACACTGACTTTCATGTTAAGAACTTCAAGTCAGCCTGATGAGTTGATTCAAATGGAGGAAAAATTTGTTTTTCTAATACAAAATAAGGATGTTAATGAGGAGCCATCTACTTTCTGAGGCTTGTTAAACACCCCTTTCAAAAACATTTTCACATGAGATTGCACTGAAAGAGGGGATCCATGGGCAGACATGCTAAAATGGCCGACAAACTTTGATGGAGGAGTAACATAGGCTGGAGGATAGTAATACATACAAATAATGAAGAACCAGAGAAACACCAACTCCAAATGGATGCTGGTTCCTGTCTTGGCACCAACTAGAAAACAGTTTCTGTTTACTAATATATGATTTTCTAGTAGCAGGTTTTCTTGTCTTTTTTACTACCTGCTTCAATCCTTAGAAAACAGTTGCCTAAAGGATATTAAGATTCTATTATCCAGGCAGTTAGTTGCTCAGTTGCGGTTGCTTAGGGTCAGAATGGATCAATCAATCTTTGTCCTATGTGAATAGATCCAGTCTGTGAGGAAACACATTAATTGCCCCTGGCCATTTCAAAAAGAAGGAAAAAAAAAACACTGCTGCCCAGATCAGAAGGGAATCGCCATGATGATTTTCGGAGAATCCTTCTGAATCTTTAAAATGTTCCAGTACATTACTGGACAGTGGGAGGTTGGTCTAATGGTTAAGGTGTTAACTCAGGTGCAAGGTTTGATTCTCACATGGGGTAATTGGCTAGGCTTAAAATGGCCCATAGGGACAGCAAGCCTAGTACTAATCTATCAACATATGAAAGGATGGAAAAACACACAGGAATATTCCCGTCCATGAGAAATTTTACCAACTGGTTCATCTAAATGGAGATGAAAGGATGTGAGGGGTTCTTCCCCATGGGCAGATCGATTCCTGGAATAAGTCTGTAAACATATACAGAGGTCATGGGGATCACAGATGATTGAAAGCAGTTATAAGTGCCAACAGCTTTATGTTCATGAGTTTTTTTTTTTTGTTCTAAAAACCCTGTACTTTTTATCCCCATTGACACCGCCCTCAAGCAAAATCTGAGGTGTCTGCTATAGACTGTTCTGGAACTGAAAGTAGGAATAGTAGACCCAGAGTCTGATAAATTTAGTCTCTCTACAAAAACAAAATCTCCCTTTTCACAACCCCCAAAACTGGCATCTGTAATGCCAGGGGATGGGGATGTTGATGTTGAGACCTTTTCATTTTTCTCATGTGGAGTCTTCCAAGAGGAATCATGAAAATTATAGAAACCAGGAGACCAAGGAACCTAAAAACTCCTTAGCTGAGACAGTAGTCTGTGTATGAAAAGTCAGGAATACATCTACATATAGATCTACGTTTTCCTGTGAAAAAAGCTCTTTGAATTTGGATATCTAGGAGAGACACCAGGAAAACAATCTTGTGAGACAGAATTAAACAAGACTTTTGAATGTTCTCGTGGATCCCCAAGTCTATGTAGGAGACCCTTCACCCAAGAGAGAGATTCCCAACACTTTGAAAATGACTCTGCAAAGATAAGTAAAGAGATCTACATAAGGAAAAATGTTAATACCTTGTAGCCTGCAGTGGGCTATTGTAGGAAGCGAACATTTTGTTAATACCCTTTGAGGAGTAGGTAGACTAAACAGTAATGCACAGAATTGATAATGTGATCAAAACACAGAATACACAAATAAATGTTTCAAATCTGGATATACAGGAATGTGAAAAATACACACTGTTGAAATCCAAGGTCACCAGAAAACTCAAGTGGAAAATAAGGGGTAAGAAGTTGTGAATGGATAACATTTTGAAGTCGGGCACCTATCATAAACAGGTTTAGAAAGGAAGGATTCAGAGCTGATCTCTATGAATCTTCTTTCTTTTGTACCAGAAGCATTCTTGAATAAACCCTTTTCCTAAGTGAGGAGGAAGGATGTCTATCACCCTCTGAAACAGCAGATGCTGAATGACATGAGAGAAAAAATTTGGTCTAGTGGAAGACAGGAATCCCCTCAAAGAAAGAGGGACAGACCCCTAGTACCATATGCAGCACCTTGAAAGTTTCAGATAGATTGGTTCTGACAGTAATCCATCTGTTGCTAAACAGAAAGAGGAGTGTTTACACTTTCTTGAAGGAATAAGAGTTTGCCAGGGTAGGAAGGGGGGAGGGGAGTCTTACAGTTAGTCATTCAAACAGAGTATACTTTGTTCTGAGGTATTTTCTTTTCCTTTTGGAATCTCACTGTCATTGTTTTTCAAACATTTCCTTACCAACATCATGCTTTTTGTTTACTCTTAAAAAAGGTTGTAAACGCATTAAACCGTTTGGCAAACCTGGAAAAGGAAGGCTGAAAAATCTGAGAGCTTACCACTCTAATATATACCTCTGCAACAGATGTTCCAAAAACTAACTATTCAGGGGAGAACTCAGTTTCAGCTTTGACATCTTCTGAAATGTTTCTGACGATGTAACCAGTCAAACCTCATAACAGCTGCAGTGGCTGCAGTACTGGAAGTGACATCAGCAAAATTATAAACGCAACTCAGTGTGTTGCCACTTGAGAGACAGAAGCTACTAGGTTATATACGTTTTTGCCTCAGAAGACGAAATGGGTGCCATAATATTCCTCATATTCTCAAAATAGGCAAACATAAACTAACATATGAGCTTGACAAAAGAGAATATTAAAAATAAATGTTGCAGAAGAATATGCTTTTCCCCCAAAACTATCAAAAGCTTTCCTGTCCTTGTTAAAAAGAGAAGGACTGGTATTAACCTGATGTTTAGCAGCAATTAGCTTTGCTAAAGCAACAGCTGCTGAGTTATCTGTGGTAAGTGCTTAAGAACTTATAAAACTGAGGAACATTATACAATCTGTTTTCTTGGGGGGAAGGAGGCTGGCTGTCAGATAACTTACAGGCTGTAACAAAAAACATCCTCCAATGCTAAATAAACGGGGTAAATGGGGTCTATATTACTGTCTCGAAAGACATGTTTGCCGAACACCTCTTAATTGACAGTAATACTGACTTGTCTAAAACCCAAAATGGCCGGGTCAGCAAATTTTTTCTCAGTGGGAAAAATTGCTCAATCATCATCGGGGATTTGCCCCTTTCCCCACTGTAGTGTGATCTCAAAGTTGGTATATTTAGTTAGTGGGGGTAGGGGGCTTTGCCCCCCCCCATATTGTAGGGTTTGAAAAAGTGTTTTTTTTTCTGTACGGCGCAGCAATTTTTTTCCCCTGGGAAAAAAATTTGCTGACTTGGCCATTCGGGTTTTAGACAAGTCAATATTATTGTGTCGGTTAAGACGTATTCAGCGAACATGTCTTTTGACATGGTAATACAGACCCAGTAAATGGAGTAGATTATGGAAAAATCCAGTTGTACTAAATCATAACAGTGGAATCTTACTGTATTCACACAAACAAATGATTCATTCTGAAAAACAGTTTCAGAGAAAAAGAATCCTTAAAAGGGATTGTCAGAAGTCTCACACTCCTCAGCATCTGAATCAGAAACCTAAGTAGACAAAACAGAATCTGTCCCTTTACAATCATTTTGTGGTGAAAAACTTGTATCTCTTCAGAAAAAGAATAATCCCCTTTTCTCTTACCAGAAACAACTAAACTGAAAGGGTCAAGATCTGGAACAAAACCCCGAGCTAAGCGCAGTGAATCACTCCTGTCCAAAGTGACAGACAGGCAAAGCAGTATGTTGTTTCAACAGGAATTTCTAAAGCAGCAGCCCACTTTTACCAGGAAAACCTACCTACAGAGAGTTACAGCAGTCTGGGAAGGGAAAAGGGTATTCCCCTGCCACTTCTCCCATGGCTGACAAAAGTGGTTCTTCCTTGCCCACCAAGGGCACTTCAACAGCTGCAGAGGACATGTCTAACCCTTGGTCTATGACGGCAATAAGGACTACACAAGAGGGAGGCAAGGGGTAAAGATAAACATCCAAGGAACCAGAAATGGCCATAACAGAGTTAAAGGTATTACATATCTGTGTTCTAGTGTCTGTGTATTATTTTCAGAAACTGTAACCAGGAAGGAAAAACTCTGTACTCTGGACATGCCTATGCAACTCTGGTATCGTCTTATCAGAATGAAGTCTTTTAGGAAAGCTGTGCACCTGTGAATTTCCTTAACTGTGATAATAATGGTACAACACACAATTCCAGATAGGTGTTACTTATTTTTTTCCTATTACTATTTCCACCATGGTAAACTATTCCATATAAAAATCTAAGCACAATTTACCTGAACCTTCTTTTACTTGATGGAATATTTAAAAGGACATGACTCGAAGTTTTAGAGGGGGCAACTTTATCCTCTGTATGTTTTTTTATACATTACATACTGAATTCTTCTCCAGGTCACACTTTGCTAGGGCCATTCTCCAGGGATATCTGGACCTTTATCCATACATACTCCCAGATTAGATAAACTTTGGTAATCTACCCAAAAAGCGTACGCCACTGCAGCAGTGAGAATAAAGGGGAGTACAATTATGTAAGTTGCACTTAAAAATAATAGGTGCATGAATTCCTCACTGGTGTAGTAGATGCACTATATCCATCACCTTTTCTTCTATATATGATTAATGTTTTGGTGTCAAAAGTTATAAGTTTCTGACTTTTTGGATTTTCAAGATGAATTAGCATTCACTGAGGTTTTGGAGAAGAAAATCTTAAAGGTTTTCTGCAATCTAGCTGCTGCTATCTCCTTTGTGCTCTCTGCATCAGCAGTCAGAATGCAGGTGTGAGTGTGGGTGGGGGTGGGAGGGGTGGGGGGCAAATCTTTGTGAAGACTTTTTTTGTATCCTAGGCAGGATGCAACCCAAATAGCTTATGCTACAGCAGCAGTAAGGAATTTGATTATCTACTGCTTTGCAAATGCAACGTACACAACTGTACTTTATTCCCTGCTACTAGTTTTCTCTGAGTACTGCTATTTCTTTCAAGGCTACTCAAAAAGGAAAGTCAAAGAAATGAAGTTAAAAATGCTTTATTATTAACTAGCTTACAAACTCTCAATATATGGATCTCGTGGGAAATCTGCTTTACAGACACCTGTGTATAATGTAGGCACATAAACATAATGCGGTCTGGGCACACCTCTTAATCATAACACATTTGTATACATATCGAATAAGTGACACTATGACAATAATAAATGTTCATCATTTTGATCACTACTGCAGCAGCCTTGCATCCTGGTATGCTTAAAGGCAACTTCCACATGCCAAACCATTAGTAAAGCTTGAGGTGAGATTACTCAAGTGTAGTTTTGGGCTCCAAGCCTTTTAGACCGTTCCTGCTGCTGAAAACTCCTTTTTCAGGTTTTCAAGGATCGACTATCGGCTAACTCTTTCCTTTGCTAAGCAGATACGTTCCATTTGATGAAAAAGCCTTACCCATTTACTTTTTTATGGCAAACGGAACTTTCTGTGAAAATGCTAATACTGACCTAGGAAAATGTTTTATTTAATGTTATGTGACTTTTAGTAACTATTAAACAGGACTGTTACTTTTTGCCATTGCAGGAAAAAAGGCAGTTTCATTTAAAACTACTTTTTCTCAGGTAAAAGTTGTGACATTTTACTTTTGGGGGACTGGTTGTGTCTAAAGTGCTTTTCACTGCATTTTTGATGCAAAACAACACATTTTTATTACTTATCTGTATTACCGACTACTGATGCCAGTTTTCCTTGTGCATCAGGCATCTTTTTTTTGGCTTAACCATGAAACAATCTACTGTTTCCTCAGTTTAACCAGCAAGAAAAAGAAAATTAATAAACAACCTTTGCCATCACAGTAGTAGGCTGCTAAAGTGCTTTTAACTGCAGATGACTAAGACACTGAACAGAGATGTGATCATAGGAAGTTACTAGGCTAATGGCCCTAGGGCTCTTACAAGTCTAACCAAGTTATGCCCTTGTTTCCAGGATCGGCACCTACTGCCCCTGTCCAAGAGACACACCGGTGGAAACCCTGAGGTGAATTTATGGGTACCCATCCAATCGTCCAGATTGTGCTTGAAGACAGCCAAAGAGGTGCTCTGCCTGACATGAATTGAAAGCCTGTTCCACAGGTGCAGTAATCTCTGGGAGACAATTCTGTCCCTCCTGCAGGTTCTCAATGTCACATACCAGGTAAAGGTCTTTAGAGTAAGTAACCCATGAGCAACTTGACTTACGGATATGCATCATTTCCAATAAAGCCGTGTCAGAGATTGCCTTACACGTATGGCAGAAATCGCCTGAGTAGTCTGTATGAAATGGAGTAAAGTGACAGTGATTTCAGCTGATCTACATAGGACAGATGCTGAATACCTTAAATTCTCCTTGTGAGGAACTTTTAAGGTACATACCAAAAGGGGAGTTGTACTCAGTTATTGGCCTGATGAGGGAAGAGAACAGGGAGGTTACAACTTTTTTTTTCTGGAGGCAATGCCCTTACTTATGAGATGAGCAATATAGAATGCCCTTCTTACTACTGTAGAGACATGGTGATCAAAGATAAGGTTGCTGTCAACCTGTGTGCCCAGGTCTCTCACTAATGAGTGCATGCTTAGGGTGTTTCTTCTGATGTGGTAGTTAGCAGGAGCATCTCTCTTACTGATAGGGCTGATAATACATTTTTTGCATTGAGTTTAAGGTTGTGACTTACTTGGCACCAATCGTTTGTTTGTGTAAGGCCTTCTTGTAGAATGCTGACATCATTTGGGGATTCTATAACTGCTCCTAGTCTGCAGTACTCAGCAAACTTTGTCAGCCACAGACCTTTAGTTTTTGCTTGCACTTTAGAGAAACAGATTCTGAACAGGAGAAGTCCCAGGACTGATCCCTGTGAAACACCACTGGTTACGGGTCTGCTGTTGGACGTGGATTCTGCTATTATGACCGCATGGGTTCTATTGGTGAGCCAGTTAATGACCTACCCAACGATATAAGGATTGATACCTAGCTGGGTGAGTTTGTCAATAATGCCTGAGTGGGGGATAGTGTCAACAGCCTTAGCAAAGTCCAGGTAGGCTGTATACACTGTTTTCCCCTCGTCCAGGACTTTGATGACTGTCTTGAAGAAGTCTACCTGGTTTAACAGGCATGATTTCATAGATTCATAGGTTCATTTCCATTGGACAAATCCAAACTGAGCAGGGTCAAGTGTTTGGAGATTACCTATTTTTTGTTGATAAGGTCCATGATGATTTGCTCTATGGCCTTGCAGACAGGGCTAGTCAGGCTAATAGGTCTATAGTTCCTGGGCTCAGTGGAAGCACCACCTTTGTGTAAGGGGATAATGGTACCCTTTTTCCATTCAGCTGGGATGAAGACGGTGCTTAGACTATGATTGAAAAGAGTATCCAATGGTGTTGCTAATTCTTGTTGGAGCCCATGTAGGAAGCAGCCTGTGATGTTATCAGGTCCCATAGATGCTGTGTTTTTGGCCATAGAGAGGGCATTTACAGCCTGCTCTCTAGAGATACAAGGTGTAGGATAGGTGGAAGGAATGTCATGGGGTATGTGTGGTGGGGACAAAGCAGTGAAGTTTTTACAGAATCTTTGGGCTAACAGGTTTGCTATGTTCACAGGCTCAATGTATATGGTATCTAAGTACCAGTTTGGCACAAATCTGGGACTTACCTTTTAGACTACAGATGTAACTAAAGAACACCTTATGGTTGTCCTTAATTGAAGAAGTTAATTAGGACTTCACAAGAAATCTTATTTGCTTATTTAAATTGAGGAGGGAGTGTTTCCAGTTTAGGACACACTCACTCTTACTTTTGGACATCAATTTCGTCCTTTTATTGTAAAGCCTGTTAATGGCAGTTGTCTACTAGGCAGGTTTGCTCTTCCTTGAAGAGCTTGTCTTGGTCCTGTCAGGTATAGCCATGTCAATGCAGTTATAAATGTGTTTGTAAAAAGCATTGGTGTAGGACTCAGCATAGCTGCCATTTCCATCTGAGGGGGGAGGTGCAGTGAAGCTATTTCAACCATCCTTTAGAAGGATATAATGTGCTTTGGAGACTTTTTTTTTTAGTTACGTTGCTGTTGGGGGGTCCAGTGTGATAATTACTTCAAATGAGACTGATTTGTGGTCAGATCTGACAAGGGAATACCTCACAGTGGGGGTGCTACAGCAGTCCCCCATACTGGTAAGCACCAGATCCAAGACGTTGAAGCACCTAGTAGTGGTTTCCACCAGCTGGTCCAGGGCATTGGAGTTAATGAACTTGAGGAACCTTTGGGCAAGTGAGTTTGGGCACAAGTAATTTATCCAGTCAATGGATGGGAAATTAAAATCACCTAGAACCATGGTGTTTGGATAGATCTTGATGGATTCCAATAGATCCAAGTAGGCAGAGTGGGTGTCTTGATTCATGGAGGGGTCCTGTAGTTGGCAATGACTTCAGTAGGTGTCCTACCAACAGTTTCACCTGTAGTGCTCCAGGGAATCATACTGTTTAACAAACCTGGAGGTGTATTTATCTTTAATGAGTTTTGATACAATGCCTCCTTTACTTTTCACACCTTCCGTTCATGGTCTGAACGTGTGGTAGGAGGTGTAACCCAGTATGGCTGGTTTGCTCTCTACAGCCTAGAATCAGGTCTCCATGACTGTAGAAATATCAGCGTCTCCCAAAGTGAGGACTGCTTCCAGTGAGTGCAATTTCATGCTAAGACTCCTAGTGTTTAGCAGCATAACCTTGAGGTTGTTTTTTGATGAAATATTTACATCAGGAATTTTGTCCTTCTGTCAGTGCCTAAAAAAGGCACTATGGGGGTTGGCAAAAGCCTTTGCCAGAAACCAAATCCCAGGGGTGACAGACAAAGACCATCTCTGGCAAAGCATCGAGGTCTACTGATCATGTCATCCCAAACTGACAGAAGCTGTATATCCCTTAGTATGACATCAGAAACTAAGCAAATTTTTGAACACAACAATTTTCTGTTTATATTGTGGTATCATCCTAGGTAAGGATAATATACTGCTCAAGGCTAGGGCCATACCTGCCTGGAACAAAATCAGAGTTCTCAATCATGTCTCTCTTCAATTAGTACAGGGATGTACGTCTCAAGTCGTTCACACCAACATGTACTATGACCAAATCATAACAGTACTTTTTGTTGACAGACCTGACTGCCTGCATGATATGACGAATCCTGGCACCAGAAAGAGAGCAGACTGTGACTTTCTCCTTGTTTAGCCTGGTAAGGGTAGACATCTGTATGTCTCACTATAGAGTCTCCTGTGACTAAGATATCTGGAGTGAATGTACATTGCCTTATGGGCTTTGATGGTGAGAAACCTGTGCTTGTGTCATTATGTGCATTGTGTGTTTTGGATGTTATGGTTGGCTTACTATGTATGTCTTTTGGAGGTCTCTGGTGTTTAGGTAGATTTTTTGAGAGTACCTCTGCATATGTAGGTCTATGTGTATGCTGTGTGTCATGAGTAGGAGTTGTGGCAGGTGAGGTGACAACCTGCTCTGCATTGCTACCTAATGCGTGTGAGACAGCTGAGATTCCAGATTCATAATGTAGGCACATCACTCACAAATGGCACAGGAATGATTTAGAAGTACGGGATTGTCAGTGTACATGAGGCAGTTACTAAACTATCACAGTAGATCCATATCAACCAAGCTGGTAATAAAAAAGGAAGGAAACTGACAGTTCATTGTCCTAGGAATAATCTTAGCCTGTTATAACAGTTGAAGAGACTACAGCAGGGGCAGGTATTATAGCAGGTTTAGGAACAAAGCGCTCTGGTTTAGGTAATATTTGCGAGACTAGACAGCAAGCATCTGTAACCGGCAATCCCTCTGCACAGTAATGCGGGATGCACAAACCAGTTCAAATACAGGCTTTTTAAAGCAGAAAAATAGGTAACAAAGTTCAAATTATCCAATCAAAATGCTGCCCTAAACAGAGTCCTGCAACAGTAACTCTAGCTAAATCAGTCCAAACTGTATCTTCCTTCCACGAGGGGGGGGGGGGGCTCTCCAGATGAAAGATTAACTGTTTTACAAGCTCTAAAGGTCACAAACAGTACTAGACTCAGCAAAAACCTGAACCTAGTCCATGCTAGTGTTTTCCAAGTGCAGCAAACAAGTAAAATGAACAAAACAAGCAGATGAACAGAAATTACAGTTGTAAGAGGAATTCAATTAGCAATCTAAAAATTGTAATGAAATACAGTTGCACAGTTTAAACAGAGGTTGTTGGGTCTTTTGGCTTTTCCCGGTTAGGAGTCGCCACAGCGGAACTCCGGTCCGCTAATGATTGGCAGTTGATTTTTACGTGCTGAGTTGCCAGCCCTAACGCAAAACCTTCAACGAAGGTTTGCCCATTCACACGTCTCCACACAGAAGACGCTCTAGCTGAGATTCAAACCTGTCAGCGTCTTACTGTGAAGCGACAACGCTACCGCAGCACCACCACTGCGGATATGCAGCAAATATTGCTTTAGTTAATCAGAAAGTGCAAAAAACAGTTGAAAATAACCACTTTTCTTTTGTAGTCTTCAGCAAGTATTTGGAAAACAGTAGAGCAAGGCCATGTGCTAACCATAACTATGCATCTGTGCTGTCCATTTTCATTCATTCCGCACCTGATGGGTTTTGGATCCAACTCGGTCACAATTACTAGACTCTCAGATCAAACTCTTGATCTCCTCCTTCCACCCATAATGCTACGGTCAACTTGCAATACTCAAATCAAGTTTGCTGCCTTATCAGCAATAGGGAGAACTAACCACAGGTTAAGACAAAAGGAATGCTAGTACCAGAAGACTGGGGCTCAAACTTGGAATAGAGGTTCCACAACAAAGTCACTCCAGGAGCTAAATGGAAGGGGGAAGGAGAGTGGGGAGTTGAATGCAAATGGACAACACAGACACACAGTTATGGTGAGTATATAATCTTAATATCTGATGATGTCCTTCTCATTTGTTCCTCAACTGGAACAGAGTCCTCAGGTACATGAACACTGGGTGACCCTCATGGAAGAATAAACAACAAAGTCTAACGACTTCTCATCTTCTCTTTGCCGATGATTTAAAACTGTACAGCTCATCAGATGAGGAACTGAAAGCACAGCTGCAGGTTGTCAAAAATTTGCCAGATGACATTAGAATGTCATTTGGTCTTGATAAATGTGCAAAAGCAACCTTTAAAAAATCAAAACTGCAGCACCAGGAAAACATCAGTTTGGGACAAGAATGTGATATAAAAGAACTTGAGCAAGAGGGTGTGTATAAATACTTGGGAACTGATGAAGGATCAGCAATAAAACATGAACAAATGCGAATAAAACTCAGTAAGGAATACTTTAGAAGACTTAAATTAATCCTGAGAACAGCATTGACATCTAGGAACAAGATCCAAGCTATACATCAATTTGCTGTTCCTGTCCTAACTAACAGTTCTGGAGTGATTGACTGGCCCCAAAAAGTGCTGGATAGATTGGATATTAAAACAAAAAGGATGCTTCATGCTCACCAAATGATTTATAAAAATCAATATATACCAAGATTATATATTCCACATTCTGAAGGAGGGATGGGCCTCCTTGAAATTGATTACATGTATAGATCTGCAATTGTGCAACTCCACACATCTACTGACCTCAAGACCCAAATGTAGTGAATGTTTTGAAATGTGAGGCAAATAAATCTAAGATGATTTCTCTGCTTAATTTAGCAGAAGCATATCGACGTCAAGCAGGAATGGAAATCAAACCAGAAGTAGATAAAAAACCAGGCAGCAACAGAATGTGCCAAAAAAACAAAAGAAAGAATATAAGGTGAAGGACCAGACGAGAAGACAAGAAATGTGGAAAAAACAGAAATATAGTTGCAAGTGCAGAAAACTTCTGGAAGAACCTCATGTTAATCAAGAGCGAATGCAGGAATGGTTAAGGAGCCCAAGATAGTGGGCTACGTACACGCTGGTTTATAAAGTCCATTGAACATGTGGGAGAAACAGACAAATGTAGGTTTTGTAAAACTGAATTGGAAACAGTCACACACCAGGTTGCTGGTTGTGATACTAATGGCAGAAAGACTGTATACTGAAAGGCATAATAATGTGGCAAAACTGTTGCACTGTGGGTTGCGCAAACATTATGGAATCGAAGTGGCTGAAAAACACTGGAAACATAAGCCACAAGGCATCACCACATGGGATCACTCATTACCAACATTTCAAAAGACAGATGCTAGAAAACTGGATATAGTGGTCCAAGTAAAGAAGCACTAATCATTGAAATCGCCACACCCAGTGACTGTAGGGTCTTGCGTACAGAGAGAGAGAGACAAAGTCATAAAAGACCAGGATCTGCAGGCAGAAATGAGAGCAATGTGGAAGAAAGATACCCAGACAGTTCCAATAGTAGTAGGAGCAACAGATCTTGTAAAAAAAGAATTAAAAAAAAAAAAAAAAAAAAAGTGCAAAAAACTTCTGTGTGGAAGATTTGCAGTCCATATATCTCTAGGTAATCACTGTATATTAATCAGATCAGACAAAAGTAGAAGTAGCAGCAAACAAACTTCTCTTAAGTAAAAAAAAATAAAATAAAATAAAAAAATATAATTGTACAGAATTACTAATTATTCGAAAGTAATCCAAGCAAGGATAAGACTGCCTGTCTTGCTTGTATTACTTTCGAATATTTGGTAATTCTGTACAATTATATATTATTTATTTATTTATTTTCTTTACTTAAGATGAGTTTAAGTTCGCTACTTCTACTACTTTTGTCCGATCTGATTAATATAGAGTAAGAGAGAGATGGATTGAAAATCTTCCACACAGAAAAGTTTCTTACACTGCTTTTGGACCCACTACACTTGTTTAGTGGGTTGTTTTCACACTTCAGGGATACCATGGAAATAAAGAATTTACAATCATATTTAGAGATTCTACCAATCCATGTAACTCCGTACGTAATGCAGGAGTCATCACTACTGGGCACATTGTTGGTGCTGTGAAGAGCATTACTGGCTGACAAAGACTGAAACAATATTAAGTTCATGAACTTTAATCATATTTTGACTTAGGAATGGGGTCCATTCCCATCATGGTATTAGAAACCCAAAAGATATGGAGAAATTAAAAAGGGAAAGGATATTTTAGAGTATTACAGAACCAAAGGCAGCCTTGTTTCTAGAAATCAGATCCAATCAGTAATGAACAATAAAAGTATGAGCATTAGCCCAAATAGCTGCTGCATAAATGTCATCAATAGAAGTTCCAGACTAGAAAGTGGATGATGCAGCCATGGACCTGATGGAGTGTGCTTTGGGGGGGGGGGGGGGGTCTTGGTAAGGACAAAGCTCACTGACTGTAAACTAAGGAAATGCAATCAGTCAGCCATTTGGGCTAAGGTTATTTGAGAAATTGGTGAAACCAATTTGCTGAGGAAGAAAGAAACAATTACTCTGACTTTCTGAAATCTTTTGTTCTGTAGAGATAAAAATGAACCCATGTACATCCAAAAGATGAATCATGTATTCACCTTTATGAACAAAGCTAGGAAAGTAAATAGGCAAATTAATGGCTTGATAAATATTCATCTCTGAAGCTACTTTAGGCAAGGAGGATGGATTAGTCTGTAAGGCAACCTTATCTTTGTGGAAAATGAGATATGTAGACTTGGAAGAGAGAGCCTGAAGTTGGGAAACTCTTCTTGCAGATGTAATGGACACTAGAAAGGCAGTTTTCCAGGATAACATTTTTAAATCAGATTTAGCTGACGGTTTAAAGGGGTTCTGAGTCAAACCTTGTAGCACAACTGTTAAATCCCAGGATAGGGTGGGGTCTCTTCACTTGGAGCCTAAGCAAAAGGGTACCTTTAAGGAAAGACTTGCCCAATTTTGAAGAACTTAATGAGGAAGCATTTTCACCTGAATGAAAGTTAGATATGGTTGCCAATTGGACTAGGATAGTAAAGAAACTAGCTCCTTCTTGAAAAATAGATGCTAAAAACTCCGGGACAGCAGAAGTAGAAGCAGTGAATGAATCCAAATCTCTCTGGAGATCCCAAACAGAGAATCTTTTCCATTCACTTTTGTAGATCTTCCTGGTAGAGGCCTTGTGGGAAGACAGTAATATCTGTTGGATGGGGGAGGAAACTGGAGAAACAATGCAGTCAACTTGAGGCATGGAATGCCTGGGTGATCCATCCTCATGGGATGATAGAGGAGGGTCTGGACTGGGATCTAATATCCAAGGTGGATATAAAAGGTCACACCGAAGAAAAGGGAATCAGACTTGACCAGGCAAAAAAGGGATAATAAGGATAACCATGCACTTCAACCAAAGTGCCTAGTGGAAGAATTTGGGAAAGAGAGGTAACAGGATAGGCATATAAACTAAACTAGAGGGACAAACTTGGACTACAGCATCAGGGCAAAAACCTTCTGCAGTTGTGGAAAGATGTAGAGTTTGCAGCAAGGTTGACCCCAAAAATAGAAAATCCTCTCCACCATTAACTGATTGAGAGATGACTTCCTGGTGATGTGCATTGTCATAAGAAAGCGGTTGAAGGAGATCGCCCACTACCACACACTCATTGCATCTCGACAAAGGGAATAAGATAATGTCCCCCCATTTGTTCAAGTACCAAACCACTGATATGTAGTTGGTTTGAATTGCAATCATTCAAGAAGGGCATCCCGGAGGGCCTGCAGTGCTAAGAGGACTGCTCTCATCTCTAGGACATGTTGTGCAAATTTGTCTCTTCACGGGACCATGTGCCTGGAACCATCCATCCCAAGAAATGCCACCCCCCCACACTCCATTTGGGCGGGATCTGTGGTTACCATGGCTACTGGGGGTGGAAGAAAATAGGACAGCCTTTGTAAACTTCATCTGACAATCCACAACATAGGTGGTCTTTGCATACTTGAGTGAGTGACCGGCAAAGACAAGGGTTACTGAAGAACTGACCACTGAACAGCTATAGTCCATTGAAGAATATGCATATAAAATGGGCCATAGGAACCAAGGTTATGGTTGCAGCCACTGAACATAAGGTCTGAAGAATAAATTTGGCTGCAGGAGAAGGGTGAGAGATAATTTGCTCCACTTGACACCTGATGGTCTGTACTTGGTGTGCTGGAAGGGAGGCTGACTGCATTCAATTGAGCACCTATGAACTCCAGGCTCTGAACGGTTGACAATGTGACTTGCAGAGGTTGACAGATGCCTAGGGATTGACATAACCGGAGTATGTAATCTCTGGATTTGTCTAGGACATGCCTGGTTGGTGCAGTGAGGAGCCAAGTTGTCAAGGTATGGAAACACTCAGAATCCCAGCAGTCTCAAGTGAGCTGCTATTGAGCTGCTACTACTGCCATACATTTGGTAAACACCCTTGGGGCTGCAGTGAGACCAAAGAGCAGGGCTCTGAACTGGTAGAGACTGACCCCCCAGCTCAAAGTACAGACATTTTCAGACTCATCTGTTCATCCTGATGTGCTAGTATGCATTCTAAAAGATCAATGAAGCACATGCAACCATCTTTGTACAGAAACGGCAGAATGGACTGAACCATGACTTCTTTACTAATTGATTAAGTTTACTGAGGTCCAAAATTGGTCTCAGATCCCCTGTTTTCTTTGGCACTAAAATAAATATTGAGTAGGTTTTGAATCCTTTTGGATCTAGTGTGACCTCCTGTATGACTGTTTTGTCAAGCAGCTTTTGAATTTCTAAAGCTGCTGCCTCCCCGTGACTGGGTGGAATATTGGGAAGCCTTTTCCTTTAGTTTGAGAGAATTTGTAAAAACAGTATGAAATAACCTCTGGATGTGATTTTTTGCAGCCAAGTATCTTTTGTTATTGATGCCCAAGCATCTGGGTGCATGGATAAGTGCACCCTCAACTGGATCCAGAGGTGTGCAGTCGGGCAACCTTTTATGAGCACTAAAAAGATTTATCCAAGAGTAAGTATCGGAAACTCTGCTTCTAAAGAAAGATGGTGTCTTTCATTAGAACTCACCCCTCTGTCTCTGGTGGAGATATCCCCAAGTGAATCTTGGAAAGTACCCTGGAACTTACGGAAAAACATTTTCGTACTTCCTCAATTACTCCTGGAAAAGGTTTGCCAAGGAGAAGAAAAATGTATTCCTGTGGCAGACAAGATTTTTCCATCCTGCTCACTCCAGGAAAGTGTTTACTTAACAGTGGGGCCAAATAAGGGCAAGCCATCAAAAAAAGCATTGATGAAGACTTGAAAGGCTTCACAAATTCAGACAAGTGTATCCATGTCTCCTAACAGCTATGCATGAACCCACCACCTGTGAGGTACCTCAGCAGCATGGGAAATTAAACACATGGACACATTAAAGATGGATAGAAGAGTGGCCAGCTTTGAAGATTTCTTGAAGTCCTCCACAAACATGGACCCTGAGAAGGATTTGGAAAGCTCTTTAGTCAAATCATGCTGCAGCCTAGTGAAATGTGCCAAGTAGTTCAGAGCCCATAAAGCACAGTTTACTGAGGCATAAATGCACTTTGTCCAGCACCCTGGACTTCCTGTTGGGGGTGGGGTGGATGGAGAAGGTCTGCCAGCTCCTTCTTTTGGTTGCCGCCACAACCATTACATCAACAGGGACCCCCCTTTGCTCCAGTGTGACCTGTCTTTGGGGGAGCAAGGAACTTATCAGGAAGACGGGGAATGGGCTCTACAGTATATGGTTCCTTCCATCTCCAGCAAGAGACTAAATCTATAAGCTCATCAGCTGGGGGAAGTCACTGAAGTAAACTGGCCAGACCCAAAAAGCTTCCAGGAACACTGACTCCTCCGGGGAAGGGAAATGAATGGACTGCCCACCTTTTTGCCAGAGAATTTCTAAAAAAGTCAGTGTCTGTGGTGACAGACATCTGAGAGGAGTCTACTTGTCTCCTCTTGCACAATCTCTTACAGGGAGCCTCCTCAGTGGGATGGTTTGGAGAAGTGTCCAAAGAAAGGGGAAGTCCAAGAGGAGGACTTTCTGGAAGTTTGATAAGGCTGGCTTGTCCGTGTGTGATAGATCTGAGACAATCAGAGCTCAGACCCGCTGACAGGAGTGCTGCAGGATCTGAAGAGTAGCTGTCTCTCTCAGATGAGAGAAGGGCCTCTCCACCACCTCGAAAGCAGAAGGACCAGGAGAAGCCATGCTCGCACACAGGGACAGACACTCCAGATACCACCAAACTCCAACCATACCTGGACCCACGCCCTGAAGGAGGAGTCGGACCAGAGCTGAATACCAAGGGGCAGTAATGGCTCAGACAACCTCAGAATTGAACCCAGACAGAGTGTCAATGCTTCAACTCCAAGACTTGTCCTGGCCCAAAGGAATCAGTGCTGAACAAGTCATGGAAGCAGTTGGAGTCTAAGACTTAGATGTCTTCGGATCAGACACACTCTGGATTCTCAGATTCAAAGGCTCCAAAATTGCCATTCGGATCAGAGGAGAAAGAATAATCACAGTATGGGAAACAGAAGGGAGGCTCCAAGATCCTATGGGAGATGGTGACGGGATAACCCCCATCTGAATCTGAGCTCTGAGGAACTTCCTCATCATCCTATCCACTTTGGCTTCAGAAAGGCTCTTTGAGGATCTGATGAAGGAAGTGGTGGACTGGGGCCGAGACTCTCCTCAAGGTCTCTTGTAGGAATGGAGAATGGAGCCAAGAAGAGAGGCAGACTCCAGACAGAACCACGGGGACTGGGTCCTAGGAGACTTAAAATGGGAAGGTACTGAACCACAGAATATCAAGGTCTGTTTTTGCTTCAGATCCAAGGGTGTCAGATCTGATTTTTTTTTTTTTTTTTTTTTTAGTAGGAGGTGCTGAAGGAAGAACCGACTTAGGAGAGTGGTTTGGAGACAGCTTTCTTGATTCCTTCACCTCCGAAGAGGCCTTAGGTGGTTTTGCGAGGGTTTGAGAACCTGGAACAGAAGAGGAAAATGATAATGGTACCAAGCCCTTTAAAACCAGTTTATGACCATCACTAAGTAGCCTAGAATTAAATCCTGTACAAACGCAGTAATCTGTATTTAAGTATGAAGCACCCCAAACAACAGACGCACTCCTTGTGGGCATCAGAATTAGGGATCTTGTGACCAGAGGAAGTGCATTTCTTAAGTCCAGTGGGTTTATTAGCCATAATCATAAGAAATTTTTAGAGACAGAACCAACTTTTCTAAATTCAGGGAACAAAACTCCAGCCAAAACCAAATAACCAAACAAAGGTGTTTGGAAAACGAAGTCACCAACCACGAAAGAAGTAAATTACATGATCACATCTTGCGATTTACTTCTTTTGTGGTTGGTGACTTCATTTTCCAAACAACTTTTCAAATATATAAACTACCAAAGGTAGGGCAAAGAAGTTGCCCTCTAAAGGACGAGAAGGAAGAGTAGTACCAACAATGGTACTGACAGCTACCCTAGGTAGAAAAAGAGATGCCGAAAAAAAAAAAAAAAAAACAGGATTTACAACCTTAATGTGACGGAAACTTGTGAAACTAGGTAAGGGAGGAAGAGGTAATGAGAACAGGTAAGACTATAGAAAAAAGCAATGAAATTGAAAAATACACCCCAAAGCTCTACAAGAAGGATCCGCGTCTGTAGAGATATGGCACGGCAAATGACATATGGATTATTGCAGGTTGACCGGGATGTTACACAAAGGGAAGAGCTTGAAAGTTGGATCCGAGATTCTAGTAAATGCGGCTGAGTCAGATTCAAGATCAGACCTGAAACTCATCAGCTGAGGAATGAATGAAAAGGACAATATCAGATCATGAAAAAATGATGGTCTGGAAAAAATGCAGCTCAGACTACAATACAGAAACAGACACTGTGCATGTCTGTGAGTGAGAGACAAAATGAAGTCGACAGGGTCATGCCATTTTATAAATATCAGACTCTGGCATGCTACATTACAGTTAACATTAATTTCTTTTCTTGAAAAGATAATTCCTCAAACTCTGAACTAATACTTGCATGAATGTCGGATTTTAGTATGAAACTGACCATGTAACTATAAAAATAGAAACAGGGCCCACCCACCATGAAAGTCTGCAACTTGGGTACTCTCTTGCAGATGTCAGAGCAAACATAAAGAAACTAATCTACCAGAAAATGAACCCAAAACAGCCAGAAGAGCTTGTCCAGAAGATGTAGTCAGAACAATTCTTAGCAGCAGAAAATAAAGATACAATAAACATCACCTGTTACACTAGGTGGCTATAAGTATAAGAAACCACTTTGAACACATTCGAGCAAAGCCTGTAAAGACAGAGAAAAAGACAGACCAATGAGCAGACATGCTGGACCAGCTGACAAATTCCCTCTTACAAAGGAGCAAGCCTTATAAAGGAATAAGGCCAGAGGATAGTCACTCAAACCACTGTAAAAGAACCAGTGGTACAAAATACCAGACTGAGCCCTGGTTATAAGTGCGGCACTAACTAGAAAATCTTTTTCCACATAACACAGGACTTTATAGTAGCAGGAATTAAAGCCTGTTTTAATACCTGATGCACATCCTAATCAATAATGTGCCTAAAAGGTATCATAATTGAATCATCCAGGCAGTCATTTGAAGTTGTTTGAGAATGGAGTGCGTCAAACTCCCAGTATCTTATGCGAGTAGATCAAATCTGTGAAGAAGCTTGTGGTAATTGCCCCTGGTCAGTTCCATAAGAAAGGAGAACCAATTTGGACTGTGCCAGAAGGGAGTTCACCCAAATGACTTTTAGAGAGACCTTCTGAGTCTTTAGAATTATCCTTGATATCACACTGGAAAGGGTAGAAATGCTTAAAAGAACATTCTCAACCAAGGGAATGAGAAAGCATCTGTTTTCCAGGTGTGCCTGCAAGGAGTCCTGCTGCAAAATTAGTTTAGTTGCCAATTGTGAAAGGAGAATAAACAGATATATTTCAGGTGCTTCCCACAACTGGATTAATTTCAGGAAATCTCCCTTGCTCGTTTACCATTTGAGACGGTCTTTTAGTTCCAGAGTTGTCGTAATACTCAGAAGAATGATAAGTAACAGACTCTGTAGACGCAACATTTTGAATTTTGGCTCTCTCACAAAGAGGTTGAGAAATGAAAGATCTAGATCTTGTCTCCAGAAAAGCTCTGTTTAGAAACAGAGACATTCTACAGTAGAAGCATTCCTTTCCTTTACAAGCACTGGCTGTATGACTTCTAGTTATAGCATGTGTTGAAGAACCTGAGGAAATAACTATGGTTTGGTTCAGAGGGCGGCGTGGTATTCCCCTGAAAGAAGTATGTGTATCCAGTGCTAACTGTAGCCCTCCTGAACAACATTTAGCACCCATTTATCTGAAACAACCTTTTACCACAGGGGAAGATTGACAGCCAACACGGGCAGGAGGGGAGAGATTGTGAAAATGTTGGCATAGTCATTCAGAAAGAGTATTTGATCCTTATTTCGGAAAGGATCCCTGCTTCAGTTATTGCTCCATTTCTGCCATCTCTTTTTCGCACACTGTGTGGCCAGAGGATGACAGGGATAGTTTATTTTATCTTTTGACTGAAGTAGTAGCAGAGGAGTTTTAAGATTTGCAATGGAAAGACCTGAAAATCTTAGAAACTCCCTAAATTAATTTCCCTCTTTCATCAAACTGCTCAAGAAGCGGAGTAGCAGAAGGATCAAACAAAACCTACTTATCTCAAGTAGTTTTTGCTTCGCCCTCGGGACCAAACCACACCAGCCGTGGGTAAATCCAGCATTACCCACACCCAGGCGTGGGTTATTGCTATAATAAACTACTTTCCAGTATACCTTGAAATTTAGTATTTTCCTCAGTAAAGAATGTTTGGAACTCTCAAGATTAATTAATTGCACCTGCAGACAACTCAACCTCATGTAAAAGTAGTCAGCAGAGAGAAAAAACAACTAACAACTCTGCATACACCTACAGGAATCTGCCAGTTTCTCTGAGAACACAATACTGCCCTCAGCTGCAGACTGTCTCCTACTGAGAACAGTTGCCAATGGAAAAAACAATAAGGTAATATATTTGCAGATGCAAGAAACTTAGCATTTTCATACCTTTCATTATTTTCTTTTTCAAGCCTATTTTCTTACAAAAAAAATTGTTTATACCTTAATCCAATGAAATTAATCTAGAAACCTACCCTTGTAAAAATTAATTCTACATATAATCAGTACACTTGTAAACCCCACCAACACCCCAGCACCCTAAGATCACAACATTATATTAAACTTGCTTTTGTTCAGCCTTCTCATTATATTGTAAAACATATATTTCTTACAGCTAGAAAGTTACTTGTTTGTTTGTGTCTTTCGGCTTTTCCTGGTTAGGGGTCGCCACAGCGGAACTCCAGTCCGCTAGAAAGGTACTAATTTCCTTTAATATCTTTAACACATAGTCACCGAAAAGGCCCACCCAACATTTAAAATAACGCAGACTGCACCCTATAAAGAACTGCTTTACAATATATTTCATCTTTACTAATATATGTCTTGGCTGTTTCTCATAGCAGCCCCCCCCCCCCAAAAAAAAAAAATATTTATTAAATTTACACACATGACAAAGGCAATCTTACATTTACATAAATGAAAAACAAAAAAAAAAATGATATCACTTTGGATGCAAACCATTTATGTGATATAGGGAAATACTGCCAGCCCAGCTATATGGAATTTTGTAAATAATTCTGTCATTTGTGAATACTGATATGATTTATAAAGAACTGCATGTTATGTATGGAGCTAAAATGTAACCACAGCATGCCCTGCTGACTTACAACAGAAATGCATATAAACCACTGCAAATGCATGTTTTAACAATATAAACTAGAACACAAAAGCGTCAACTTGCAAAACTTCAAGAAAATAAGTTGAAATTGAATTGCTTTACGATTGTGCTGTAAAAGTTCTCTGTTTCAGTGTAGCAGACAATGTCTAGAGCTAGAAATGTTTGTATTGCCTTGAAAGAGAAGTCATTAGTAGGTTTAAAATGTGTGTTTTGTTTTACAACTTCCAAGATCTGCAAACATCTAAGAGATGTATTTTTCACACACAGATGTTAAATTCTGTTAGTTTTGGTTTAGCCTGGGAACTGAAGTCCGGTGAGAGAAAGTGATGTCATCCAAGCTAACCCACCAGTAACATTCAATATTAATTTAAGAACTCTCAGAGAGACCGGGCATTTTTGTATCTTGCCTTTGATCTGGAAACATCCACTCATCACCACCATCTGCACTTGCCTTGTTCTATAAGTTAGTTTTTTAGGGCATAATAACTTTTTAGATACAGTTAGGAATATAGTAAAGATTAGTTTAGATGTTTTCTGTATTTGAGACTGTCCTACATTGTTGTTTTAAATACTTCCTGTGATTTTTGAACTCTGAAGTAACTGTGTTGATTTACTGAGTATTGTCTTGTTCTTTTACTATTTATTATTAAATATATTTAAACCGATCATTGTGACTGATATTTGAGAGACATTTTTAGGCTCTTAGCTTATTTGTATATCTATCTGGTGACAATGTACAGGTTACTCCAGTAGCCTTGTTTGGTCAGACTACCATTTGGATTAATAGTAACATTACACAGATGCCCTGACAGGGAATGATTCTGACAATGCAGTACCCTGTGTGCATGCAGTCAGGCTTGGAGACAAGCATGTGGGTCTGGTAGCCAGGGGGAGACCCAGGCAGACTGCACCCTTGCAGCCAGCACTGGTGAGGTGGTTACTTCAGGGAGGGAGCTACCTGTACCAGTGAGATTGAAGGTGAGCCACAGCTGCTTGTGGGTACTGATGTTCCCTTGGACAGACTGACTGCAAGGGCAGAGGTGAGTAGCAGTACCCGGGCTGACAGTGAGGCACTGCTGTCACAGAATACTAAACTTCCTGTGGAAGGGGAGCTGGGAAGGGTTACAAAGAGAGATTTGACAGGCTCAGCTCTCAGACTCTACAGTACAAGGCCTGAGGGAAGTAGCTAGTGAGGCACCTAATTCTCAAGGGAAGGGGGAATCTGTATACTGGGACAAAGCTTACTATATAGTGTGTGGACCCCTGAGGCAGGGCTAGAGGATGAGAGAATACAGAAGCTGGTAGTGCCCAGAGCCTACTGTCTGGCACTTCTAGCCATAGTCCATGATACTCCCTTTGCAGGTGATACGGGCATAAAATGTACAAAGAGATGGATGCATTATGCAGAACTTTTATTGGCCTGGGATTTCTAGAGATGTAACAGGGTACTGCAGGACCTGTGAGCAGTGCCAAAAGGTAGGCAAGGCAGGACACAAGGTGAAAGTTCCTTTGATGCCTTTGCCTGTGATTGAGGAGCCATTTCAGAGGGTAGCTATGGACATTGTAGGGCCTCTGAGTACCCCAAGTTGCACAGGGAAAAAGTATATCCCTAGTAATGGTAGATTATGCTACCAGATGCCCTGAAGCAGTGGCCCTATCCTCCACTGAGGCACAAAAGGTGGCAAATGTTTTGTTACAGATTTTCAGCAGGGTAGGTTTCCCAAAAGAAATACTAACAGAGGTGCCAATTTCACGTCAGACCTGCTGGCATGTCTGTGGAAGCACTGTGGGGTGAAGCACCTAAAGACCACCCCCTACCATCCTCAGACTAATGGTCTTAAGAGATTAAACTCTACACTTAAGACGATGCTACGGGCATTTGCAGACCAGTTTAAGAGAGTGGGGGACAAATATTTGCCCCAACTGTTTGCTTATGGAGGGGTACCCCAGGAATCCATAGGAATTTCACACTGAGTTGAGTTGCTGTATGGGCATAGGGTGACGGGACCTCTAGATCTGATTCAAGATGAGTGGGAGGGCGAGTGTGAATCCCACAAGTCATCTTTTGTGGCATATGTCCTAAACGTCAGGACAAGGCTCAGGGAACTTGTGGGCTTGGCCCAGGAGAACCTGGCAGAATCCCAACAGCAGAAAAAGGTCTGGTATGACAGGAATGCTTGAGCTAGACAGTATGCTGTAGGGCATCAGGTAATGGTTCTCACTCCTGCCAGACCCAGCAAGCTGCAGGCAGCTTGGGAGGGACCCAAAAGATGGTAAGGAAGGTCAGTGATGTTAACTACATGGTAGAACTGCTAGGCAGGAGGCATGGGCACAAACTGTACCATGTTAACATGATGAAACCTTACCATGATAGGGAGGCCCTTGTGATGAGTATTTGCAGTGGATGGCAGGAGTCATCTGAGGGGGATCTGATGACTGATCTCCTTAGTGAGGCTCAGACTGACACCTCAGTGGAAGGGCTAGCAATGTCCCAGCAGCTATCCCCTACCCAGGTTCGAGAAATCCGAGCAATGTTACAGGACTTTGGGGACATGTTCACTGGGAAACCAGGGTGCACCACTTGATGCAGCACCATGTGGATACAGGACCCCAAAGGATTATTAAGCAGGCCCCTCATAGGGTGCCTGAGAGAGTCAGACTCTGAGGGAGGAAATACAGGAAAGGTTGGAGATAGGGGTAATTTAGGAGTCCAGCAGTTCCTGGGCCTCCCCAGTGGTGCTGGCACCACAGGATGACTGCAGCACCAGGTTCTGTGTGAACTACAGGAAATTAGTCACACAGAGTCAGGTGCTTACCCCATGCCTAGGACAGATGAAGCCCTAGAGCAGCTTGGTGGGGCTAAGTATCTTACTACTATTGATCTTATCAAGGGTTACTGGCAGGTGCCCTTCACTCCCAGTGGTAGACAGAAGTCAGCCTTTGTGACTCCTTTTGGCTTGCGTGAGTTCACAAAGATGCCTTCTGGGATGAAAAATGCCCCAGCAACTTTCCAGAGGCTGGCAGATCATATCCTAGCAGAAGCAGGAGATTTTTGCCCTTGCTTACCTAGATGATATTACCATCTAAAGGCCATTCCTGGTAAGAGCACCTTCAGCATGTTAGGGAGGTGCTGGGAAGACGGCACAGGACAGGGTTGACCATTAAGCCCAGGAAATGTCAGGTGGGTATGGCAGAGGTCTTCTATCTGGGACATGGAGTTGGGAGTGGTAAGATCAGGCCAGAACCTGCCAAAGTGGAAGCCACTTAGGCATGGCCTGCCCTGTTATCAAAAACAGGTGAAGGCATTCTTAGGGACAGCGGGGTACAACAGAAAGTCTGTCCCCAATTATACAGACAATGATAGCTGCTCCCTTCACAGACCTGACAAGGAAAAACAAGCCAGATAAGGTAGTGTGGACCCCAGCATGTGGGCAGGCATTCCAGAAGCTTAAAAGAGCTTTGGGAGGACCCCCTGTGTTAGTCAATCCAGATTACAGCAAAGAATGGGGTGGGGGCTGTACTTAGCCAGCTTTCCTCAGAGGGAGAAGAGCACTCAGTGGTATATCTTAATTGTAGGCTCCAACTGAGGGAGGAATGCTATGCAGCTGTAGAAAAGGAATGCCAATCCATAGTGTGGGCACTGCAGAAACTTCAGCCTTATCTGTATGGAAGGAAATTCACTGTAGTTACAGACCACAATCCCTTAAAATGGATACATCGAGCCAGCCAGCAAAATGCCAAATTACTAAGGTGGAGCCTAAGTTTGCAAGCATATATGACAGTGCAGCACCGCAATGGGGTTAGCAATGCCAACGCAGATGGGCTCAAGACAGGGAATGGGGTAAGGTATTCCCAGATAGGCTCAACCCTCTCAATCAAAGTTTCTCAAGGGTCAGTTGAAAAACTAGCTTGATTTTTCAGGGGGGGGGTGATATAGGGAAATATTGCCCATCCAGTTATGTGGAATTTTGTAAATAATTCTATGTCATTTGTGAATAGATATGATTTATACAGAACTATGTTATGTACTGAGCTAAAATGTAACCACAGCATGCCCTGCTGACAGAAATGTATAGAAACTATAGACCTGTGCAAATGTATGTTTTAATAGTAGAAACTAGGACATAAAAGGGTTAACTTGCAAAACTTCAAGAAAATAAGTTGAAATTGAATTGTTTTACGATTGTGCTATAAAAGTTCTCTCTCGGTCTCAGTGTAGCAGACCATGTTTAGAGCTAGAAGTTTTTGTACCGTCTTGAAAGAGAAGTAATTACTAGGTTTAAAATGTAAGTGTTTCATTGTTTCGCAACTTCCAAGATCTGCAAACATCTGAGAGAGATATATTTTTCACACACAGATGTTAAATTCTGTTAGTTTCAGTTAAGCCTGGGAACTGAAGTCAGGTGAGAAAAAGTTATGTCATCCAAGCTAACCCAGCAGTAATATTCAATATTAATTAAGAACTCTCTCAGAGAGAGATTGGGCATTTTGTATTTTATCTTTTATCTGCAGACATCCAGTCATCACCATCTGCACTTGCCTTGCTCTGTAAGTTAGTTTTTTAGGGCATAGTAACTCTTTTAGATATAGTTGGAATATAGTACAAATTAGTTTAGATGTTTTCTGCATTTGAGACTGTCCTGCATTGTTGTCTTAAATACTTTGTGATTTTGAACTCTGAAGTAACTGTGTTAATTTACGGAGTATTGTGCTGTTCTATTATTATTATTAAATATATTTAAACCTATCTTTGTGGCCATCTGGGAGACGTATTCAAGTTCTTAAAGTACTTGAATATCTATTTGGTGACATTGTACAGATCACTCTAATAGCCTTGCTTAGTCAAACTGCCATTTGGATTAATAGTAACATTACAGTAGCAGATAAGTAGGGGTTCTGGTGGCAGTGATAACTACCTTATAGTCAGGGCAGAAGGGGACATAGCTTGTAAACCTGTGCCCACCTTCCCCAGGTGTGTGTGTCAGCCACTTGGGCAGGGACACAAAGCACTGGTTGGACAGAGTGTGTGTTAGAGGACTTGGCTTGGAACAACTCTATAGCTGTGCTAGTGGGAAGTCTTAATGGCAATCTGGAGAAAGAGGCAGAAACCAGCCCCAAACTGACTGGTCTCAGTGTGCTCTTAAGGGAAATTGCACTTTACTGTCAGTGTACTTGTCATCCTCTCATTGTGCATGTCCCCCCACTGTTCCCAGTGGTGAGGATTGAGGCTCAATTACTGGGCCAGTGCAGAGGCATCACAGTTTACATCACAGACACCACGGAAACAACTGTAGTTGTAAACATTATACATCACTTATAAATCATTCAGTCATTGTCAGTTAAGCATTATATGGCTCATTCAAACCCTGTCTCTTAAACCTTGTTCCTGCTCTGCATATACTGTTCTTACAATTCCTATTTTTCTTAAGCAGTTTGCTCGTTCCCTTTTCTAAAGATCCCAATTCCAGTTGTTTTATCTCTGTTACTATATTCAGTACTTTTAATAAAGTTGATCTAGACTTTGATTCCCATTTTCTAGTAATTGCTTTTTTTGGTGCATACACTCACTGTATCCTTTCAATTAGCAAACCTTGCCATGTAACATATCTCTGCCTTCATAAAATTAATAGTCTGTTCCTTCCAGTTTCCATGGTACAGCAGGACATCTCAGTTTTTCTCTGTGTGTATTTGTCTTCTAACACTTATTTTTTCTGAAAATGCTCTTCTTGAGAAGCCCCATACTCAACCATCCTTGTCCATATTTTATCCTATCCTTTTTGTAGTTTTATCAGTTCATCTGAATGGCTAGTTAAAGTTCCTCCTATATTTCAAACCTTTTGTTAATTGAGTTGATATATTCCTTCAGTGTTTCATTTATTTTAATCTCCTGATCACATTTGCTATTTTCCCATGAATTCCTCTAAATTATAGCTGTAGGATTCTTTCCAGCCAGTGTTTTCTTTTCACCTTTTGTGGATGATTTTCTTTCAGAATAACTATTTTTTTTCTTTGATCACATCCAAGCAATGTATTTACTAGCATGCAACTGAATTTTACTCAAAATGGCAATTTCAGTGAATCCCTTTTCTAAATTTCAGTTTTCACACAGACAGCTGAAATGAAGCTATTGGTCAGTGTGCAATAGTGTGAAAGTGGAGGGAATGTTTTAGAATGGTAATCATTTAAAAAGTTGGGGACCCACTAGAGGAGTCCCAAAATGAGGAGACCAAATGGCCAAAAGAACAGGCTTACATATGCCAAGTCCAAGATGCCATTTCTCAGAATATCCTCTTTCTTCCAAGATATGGCAAGCTTGTAATTGGTATATATAAGTTCTATTTGCCCTCCCTTCCCCTGGGTTTTCGGTTCTTGTTTTTTGTTTTTTTTTGGCACTCAGCATTTGGAGTGCCAACATTTCAATACAGAGCCTTTTAAAATATGATTTCAAATTAAGCAGCTAATTCCTTGGGGCTGTAATAAAGTGTGACAGATGACATTATTTTGATGCAGTCATTCCACTTATGTATATGCCCTACCTCATTTGCTAAGAGGATAAATGCACTTGAAACAGATATTCTGAAGACTATAGAGACTATTAAAGTCACAGTGATTTTTGCTTTGAAAGCTTCATTTCTGCAACAAAGGGACAAAGCAGTCAACTATACTTCGTCAACTTTTGGGTGCCAGTGGAAAAGGAAAGGGGATGTTCTTCACCTCTTAAAATTTAAACTGTGCAACCTGTAGTACTTGGAAAATTACCATATTCAAACCACAAACTACCAACATTCTGTATCACAGGTAGGACCAGATCCAGCACAAGGCAACATAGGCAGCTGCCTAGTGCACTCTGCTGTTGATGGGGGGGGGGGGGGGGGGCAGCTGGTCATAAAAATAAAGACATAAATCCTATCGGTGGCTGCATCATTACTGCTGTGTGAATGCTTTGCCATCTGCCACCCGATTATCCACTCTTCTTGCAACTTCAACAGTTTAAATGTGTATTGTATGGTATATTAAGTGTGGCTTTTTCAATATTTGAGGAAAATTGGAGTTGGATCTACTGACTTAGAGGGAGATCACAGCGTTTGAGAATGTGTGGTCAGTTGGTTTTCCATATCTTCCTGTGAGCAAGATAAGAGTGTTTGTGCATCTGTGTATTTTTGTTACCAGCCATGGAACTATAATTCCTCCTGCTTTATCACCAGCATGCCAGTATGATTCTGTAGAAAACCTTTTCAGGTAAATGATTCACTGGGAATTATAGTCCGTCAGTAATGCCATTCATTACGTATTCTTATTCAGAAAATACACGTGTTCAATTTTTTCCACCTAGTTTGTCTTTTTTTTGTTAGCCTAGCTAAATTCCAAGAGAACTGTCTTGTTAAGAGACTTGCTCAGACAGTAGACAAATGGACTTAGAAAGATTCAAACTCTGTATACCTGACTACAGGAAACAGCTCATTAAGGGCTTAGAGCTTTAGTCCACTGTACCAACTAACAAACCTTCATTAACTTCATTTTTTGCTAAATTACTGAAGACAACAGTCAGTCAATAATACTACTCAGAGTTTCATAGCTATTGTTCAGAAAATAAAATTCAAGTTAGAGTTGTCTGGCGCTTAGGACTCTGAGCCACTAACAATCTGCTTTCTGTAGTTAAAATTACATGGTTTGCATCCTTCTACATCCATTAGGCCACTGTGTGCCAATGAACAAGCCACTCAGACAGTGCTCCTGAGTCACACCTGAAAAGGGACGGTATAGTGGCTTTACCTGGTTAGCAAATAGATAAAAGAAGATAATTTAAATTTGAGCCTAGGTCCCCTCATTATGTTTGGTTTGGTCCAGAATTCTAGAGCAAAGAGGATGAAGGGTATTTCTGTCCATTCCTTATAAAATTTGTGGATTTCTGATAAACTGTTACAAACTACAGTCACTGAATAATGACAAGTATGAGTTTCAGACTTTGTATCCTTCAGAAAATGCTTGTGATTGAAAAGTTTTTTATTCTTGGGATATTCTGAATATAAGAGAAACATTTAAAATCTGCTCCTGATTTTTATGGCACATTGTTGAGGGGGCAGATGAGGGTTGCAATGGGATCCACTGTATGTTTTTTTACAGCAGTATACAGGAAAACCAGTACCATCTTCAAAGATGGCTGCACACAGATCAATATCTTCATTTCAACTCTTCTGGCCTATTTTTATGACTGCATTCATTCACTTGTGAAGCAGATATCAGAGGTGTACAGCCATACAAGTGGCTGCAACTGGTGTGTGTGTGTGTGTGTGTGTGTGTGTATATATACGGCTGGTTCTTTTGCAATACACAGTAGCTATGGGGCATAGGGAAAAGAATTCATTATAGCAAACAGGATCTTCATCAGAGGAACCATATTCTTTTAGGCATGATCCTTGGTTCCCTTGTTTCATTAACCACAGACAGTGTGTTCATTATTTAGCTGTAACCAAACTGGACAGTATGTCATCTAGAAGATTAATATTAATATTTAAACAGTGACTAGATTTTTAATTGGTCCTGTTTTTTGCAAGCTCATGGATGCAAAATGCTCTGTACTGGAATATAACAGTCTGGTGCTTCGTGTAAATGAGTAAGACTATGAGCAGCTTCTGCATTACAGGGATTAATTCCCTCAACTTTCATTGATCACCTATGTGACTCTGAACAAGCCACTTCACCTTTCAGTTTGCAAGACACTTCCATCTAGTGGGATGTCCCAAGTTGTTAGCAAATGCATTACATTGTTTTCTTTTGAATTCCTGCACCCTTTACATAGACACTAATTAGTGTTTTATCTGCTAGTGTCTTGTAGTTGAATGAGTTGCCAGATGCATTTTTAATCACATCAGTTACAAGGCAGAAGTTGTTTACTGTAACTCACAAGTCAATTTTCAGTGCGAGATTGTTTTGTTTTCTTTAGCAAATGGCTGCCATAGTTTTTGCTGTAAAATTTGAAATAAAAGTTCCGAATGAAATTCAAATCTCTGTGATCATGAAAAAAGGTAAACTGGCATACACACGGACAGTTCTGAACAGTGCTTTATGGTAAATGACAAGAAACAGCCAAGTAATGGGTTATTGGAATGGCTGTGGGGGTGATGGAAAGTAACAGTCCATTACCCTGCCTAGGCCACCATTTGACCATGAGCTGGCTCTGATAGATCACTCCAGTGAAAGGCATGCAGGATCACTGTACACTGCTGTACAGTTTAACTTCAACTCTTTCAGTGTGAAGACAAACTGATAAAGGAACAACAAAATTATAAACTTGGGTAAATTTAATTTACTGGATACCAAGTGCCTTGCCTGAATGCCAGCAAAGTAGAAATTTGGAGAACCTGAAAGAAAATCAACCAGAAAAGGTGAAGAGAAAACACTGCCTGGAAAAAATCCAGCAGATATTTAACAAAAAGTAGATCAAGCTTCAGCTTTGGTTCATGAAATGGCTTCCAGTAATATAGAGAAGAAAATAAACCAAATGTGATTACAGATGGCAAAAATACATGAAACATTAAAGGAATATATCAACTCAAATAAAAGGCTGAAAAAATAGAAACTAACTTTTCAGATGAACTGACAAAACTACAAAAAGTGCAGAAATTAAAATTAAGAAAAAGCTGGCTGAGCATAAGGCTTGTCAAGAGGAGTTATTTCAAAAACTAGAAGAGTAAGACGACAGTGTACAGAGAAAACCTGAGATTCTTCAGCTGTACCAGAGAAACTGGAAGGATCAGACTGCATTAATTTTATGAAAGCACAAATAAGCAATTGGACTTGCTGTTCCACAGCAAGAGTTAAGTGACAGGGCACACAGAGTGTATGGTCCAAACCTGGCCAATTGAACACAGTCTATCTATATTAGTACAGATGCAATCATAACAGTAGAAAGAAATGATCCTGTCAAGACTGTGGCAGAGGGGAAAAGTATTAACAACTGGAGACATCAGTGTGTTTGTGGTAAATAATTATTCAAGGTCCACCAGGTAGAAGAGAAGGAAATATATCCCAGCAATCAAGGAAGGTTGAGAGGCAGGTTTAAGTTTCAAGATGCTGTCTCCAAAATATTTACTGGAGGACTGAGGATATTTTTGATGCAGAGCACACTGAGGAGGAAATAAAGGTTGCCCAACAAAAAGTGAACCAGCAAGGAGAAGGGGGCACTGCATCTCATTCAATTTGACAATAAAGCTGAGAGAGACTTTACCAGTGAAACCTCTTCCAATGTTCCAAAGTAAAATGCTTGAGAGAGAGGGGAAAAGCACAGGAACTGATTAGAAGTACCTTGGACTTGAACCATGGTCCAGTGCTGGAAGATGGAGATTATCAGGTAAACAACTAACACTGAAATTAAAGAATAAACTGAGATTATGCAATCACATTTGTGAAATATGGCTTTACAAAAAGAAAAAAAAAGTAGGGAAAAAAGTGAGTTTGTAAATCAAATGTCAGGAAGATCACTCGCTCCAGGGATCTTAACCTAGCCGCTGACATGAAGGGGTCATGATGAAGAGAGAGATTCCTGAGAGACTGCCACTTCTCTTGAACAAGCTTCCAATTCACATGAAACAGAGCCATTCCCTGACCCTCTTCAAACACAAGCTACATCAATGGATAGGTGACCACAAATTCACTCCTGGGGTGGTGCCCATGTCCCTCCTGGATGGAGAAAGTTAGTATTAACTATCATAGACCTTTACCTCACCGAACTTCACTCACCTAACCAGCGACAAATGGGGCAACTCTGGAAAAATATGGTTAGGCTTGTAAGGGCTCTAGGGGCAGTTAGCCTAGTAACCTCCTATAAACCTATGAAAAGCAGTAACTAAGCAACAAAATCTGTTTTTTACAAGGGTGGATATCTAGATTATGTTCTTTGGTTTACGCTATATAGACATGTTTTATAAGCAGACAGGATTGAAAAAAGACAATATAATGAAAGCCATGAAAATTCTAAGCTTGTTATGCTTGCAAAGATAGCTTGTTTTTTTCCTTTGTCATTAACTAATGACTATTCACTTCCCATCATTTCAAACTTTATTTTTCACTGAGGAACTAACGTTGGGCGGCACGATGCCAGGGCACTTTAATGGGCTAGGCTTTTAAAGGCTCCAGGGCCATTAGCCTAATACACACCTATGAACCTATAATGTTTAGACAGAATAAGTCTGCAGCTGAAGGCAGCTGGGTCAGGGGAATTCTGTACATTCCATTCTGGTAAAATTTACAAAGATTCATTCATGCATCTGCAAAGTTGCGGGCTTTTTTTTCTTCTTCTTTTTACATACAGACTAGCTGTTTGAATGTGCAAACAATTTTGAAAGTTTGCAGCATTATTTGCTGAGTGAAATGCAAAATTTAAAAGGTGCAATGTCAAGGAGTTCAGTGAAAAATAAAGTTTGAAATGATGGGAAGTAAATAAGTCAACAGCCTTAATATTTTAAAGTTTTTAATACAACAGTGGACAATCTAATTTTATTTAAAGTTAGCCAGTGAACTTTATCCTATGGCAAAACAATGTTTTTTGAAAGGATACAAACTGTTTTTCATGCTCAGAGGGGAACAGAGATAAGAACAGACAGCAACTGGTGTATGTGGGAACAGAAGCTATGACATGTGCTTTAGCATGGGTAACCTTAATGTTAGATTAGGTTAAACATTTGAGTGCAGCTGTTGATTTGGGGTAACTGTTCCTATCTAGCAGGTTAAACTTAATTTGTTGAAACTGTACATAGATTTGTCCGATTGTCCTAAGTTAATAGGGGATGGGGTGTACAGGAAATTAGTTTTATTTTTTGAGGGGTTTCATTAAAGTAAAAAGTCTTTAAAATGTGACAGATTCAAATGGCTATGAGGAAAAAGATGACCCTGCAGAACATTAACATATGCATGTAAGACAAAAGTTGGAAATATATACAGAAAAAAATGTCAATGTATAAGTATGAACAATAGCTTTTTATGACAGTGACTACTCTATCCATAGTATCTTCGATGTAAATAGGTTACAGGTATAGACAAAAATGGAAATGTATTGATTTATATCAAGAGATAAAAAAAAGTGTGCAAACAGGAATGTTGCAGGAGACAGACTGAAAGAAATGAACATGTGAATTTGACAAGGAAAGGATTTCAGAATGGATATTCCTCAGAATACCAAGGAAACGGAATTATGCTGGAAGAAATAATCAGATTTCAAGCAGGTTACAGGTAGGGACAAACTCTGCAGTAGTGAGAACATATCAGGGATATCTAGAAGAGAAATTATAACAAGAGTGTGTAGATTTCTGAAGAAATTTATGAAAATGTTTGGTTCAGAAGTCATGAATACAGTAGTAGGAACTCAGACTGAATTTACATATTCCCCAAGGTACAATAACTGGGCTACATCAGACAAATTATATTTCACAGGAGCGTGTGCATTTAACTGAAAGCATTGACATGCATCCAATAACTGTTTCAGATCATGCACCAACAACTAACATAAACATGCTAGGTAACGAAGTAGAAATGAGACAGTGGCACTTTACAACTTAACTATTAAAAGAGAGGAATTTAATGAATAGGTAGGGGAAATTATTCAAGTGTTATTAGGGAAGATAGAAATTTCTTCAGAAGGAATAACTAGTGAGTGGGATTAAATGAAAATGGAGTTTAACGGGGGTAGAAATAAAAGAGAAAAAGAGATGGTTAAGAAATAGGAATTATTTAGAAGGGCTAACAAATGTTAAAGTACTGTAGAATAAGAGAAATCCTACAGAACAAGAGGAAAAGCAACTGCAAAGTGCAAAAGAAAACATAAGTGAGTAACTGGATAACATCTGAGTTTGTAAAGACTGTTGTCAAGCAAATATTTTTGCTAACTCCAGAGCACAAAAACTTTTAGCACAATGATTTAGGTAACAGAAAGTAGAAAAGCGTGTTGCTATACCTGGGGAGCTTGTGACAACAAAAATAACTAGAAATCCTACAGAGATATTAGAGATATTTTGGAAATTTTATGAAGATTTATATAAAGCAGTGCAACGTGGAAACCAAGAGTGAGCAAAATGGAAATATTTATGAAAGACTTAAGTATGCCAAGATTAAAGGAAGATGAGGCGCATCGACTAACAGTTAATATAAGAAGAAAGGAGATAAAATGGTGATGTATAATCAATCTACAGGTATGTCTCCAGTAACAGAAGGTAATTCCGTGGAAATTTGGCAGCTAGGAGGGAAGAAAAGTGATAACGATCTGAACAGTTTTGTTTAGTAGTATTTTAAAAGGAGGAGAAGAACCAGTATCTTGGAAGACAGCTGTGGTGGCATACATTACCCAGAGAGGGTAGACACTCATCAGGCCCAGCCTAATCTAGACCCATTTATAGGTTCATAGGACGATATTAGGCCATTGGCCTGAAGGCCCTAATATGCCTAGACAAGAATTTCACCCATGTTCACACAAAGCCAGCATCTGTTTTCCCTGTCCAGCAGGGAAACAGGTGGGATTGCAGGGGTATATTTTCTGTTTCCCATCCAGAGATAATTTAAGCTCTAAGAGTACACTGCATGTATATAGTGATGCTGTACCAAGTCACTCTGAATAAGCCTTGACTGTTCAGTCACACTTACCATTTGGATAATAATATTGCACAGTAATAACTGGACACCCTTTCAGAAGGACCTTTGAGCAGCTGATATTAGTGGGTAGTGGCAGCTGGTACTACCTTTTAGACTGGGCAGAAAATGGGGCACAACTGGAGAACCTGTGCCAGCCTTCCCCAGGAGTGTCTGTGTGGTTGTATACAACTCTTATCTCAAAGTGTGCGTGTGTCAGCTACTTGGGCAGGGACACAAAGCACTGGTTGGACAGAGAGGGTGCTGGAGGTTTTAGCTTGCCCACGAGGCTGAGATCTGGACCCTATAGCTGTGCCAGTGGGGAGTCTTAATGGGGACCTGGAGAGAAAGGGAGAAGCCAGCCCAGACCAACAGTGATCTCTGTGTGCTCTTAAGGAAAATGGTACTTTACTGTGTGCGTATTTATTATACTTTCCCTATATGGATGCCCCTCACTGGTGTTAGTGGTGAGGACTGAGGCTCTTTGATTGCTGGATCCAGGTTCCTCTTAAAACGGGCTAGTGAGGTACTCTGCTTTCAATTTTAAACCATGATTATAAAGTGTTTATGTCTATACTAGCTAAAAGACCGGCAAAGGTGTTGACAAAACTGATTTGGATCAATGTGGCTTTTGTGGAGGGGAGGCAAATATCTGACAATATTGACAGAAAAAGGTTGAAACAATGCAACTAAATGCCATTGATAATGGTGGGTCTTGATGCTGAGACAAAGCATTTAACAGAGAAAGCTGGGATTGTGTGTGTAAGGCAATGGAAGAATTTGCATTCCCTGATACAATAAACTTAATTTGGAAGATATAAGAAGGATCAGACACAAGAATTAAAGTGGGAGGATTCTTCTCTGATAAGATATGTTTAAATAATGGAACTAGGCAGTTGTGTCCTCTTTCTCCCTTTCTATTTGCTTTCTATTTAGAGCCAATGGCAAAGAAAATAAGTGACTCAGAAATTCAAGGATATAATTGGTATTGTAATAAAGACACTGGATTTATTTGCAGATATTTTTGGGGTCTTAAAATGATGCATTTAGGAGTAGGAAAACATTCAGCAAAGCAAGCTGGGATACTTACTATGTGTAGGGCAATGGAAGCATCTGCATTCCCCGATACAATTACAAGGTTATGGCAGCCAACAATATGTGGGAATTGACTAAAATGATAATACAAAAAACAAGAAACTGGAAGTTCTTATTTAGGGATATGAATAGTAAGCTATAAGCAGTAAAACTATTTTAATTCCTTTAGTTCTACACACGTCAAGCATATTTTTAACCACCAGAACAGATGCTATGGATAATAAAGAGTTGAAGGAATTTATATGTGATGAGAATTGTGCAAAAGGTAAGGGGAATAAGCTGATATCCTCTCAAGAGGACAAGATGGTTTAAGATTACCTGATTTGAAGGGATATTTTACAGCTACACAGTTAAGGCTCATATATATAACGCAAGCAGAAGGTTATAATTAAAAAAAGGATAGGGATGATGACAGTAATGATGAAGCAGGGGAGGTAGTTCAAGAAATGAGAAAGATTCTAGATGCACATCTTTATGGGGAACAATAACCACCATACAGATTATTATATTCATAAAGTTGCAGAAACTATTCAGTGAACTAAGCCAATACATGAATGGAGAAAGGAGAATTTGCCAATAGGGATGACTGCAAGTAGGGGTACATAAAAGGGCAATACGTGTTGAAATTTACTGGAGAAAACTGACAACAGATTAAACGTATTGGAGCAAACAATTAGAGATGCAAAAGGAAGACTGGTATGAGGCCAAGAAATTGTTTGACCTGCAGGTTAGAAACTGCCATTCCCATCAAGGATTGATATCAGAGCATAGGCAAAGGAGAAAGAGATGAGGGAATCCTAAGTGAAAGACTTGCTTTGGTAGAGGTTTTAGTCAAATCTAGAACAGAAGCTGCTGTTAAAAATGGGATAACTGGTAGGGCATATAAAATACCGCATGGTAACTATAAGAATCAGAGGATGAGGGAAGAGAGATTGGAAAAGCAGTTTACAAGGGAACAATGCAGAAGTATGTGTATGGCTCCCAAGTATGCAGCAAACTACAGGTGGTTTTATATTTGCTTGCAAGTGTTTGCGTAGGTATTTTTATAGCCACAGCAGATTTCAAAGAATTTTTCCTCAAATAGACAGCAAATGCTGGAGGTGTGATGGGGAAGTAAGACATAATTGGGAACACATTTTTGAGTGCAATGAGCTGCAGAGTTAAAAAAAATCTCTACAGAATACGCTGTCAGAAATATTAGAGGTGCAAATGGCTGTAACTAAGGAAGCAATTCTTTTGATGTAGGACACAAGATCTGAATTGCCTAGACATAGTAAGGCCTTAAGTTTAATTTGGTTAGCTGCCAAAAGGAAATTACTAGAAAATGGAAATAAGAATCTAAACCAAATGTATTTTGATATTCATTATTTTAAAAGAGGAAAAAAGAATTGACACAGAGATCTTTAGAAAAGGGAAGGAGCAAATTACATGTTAGTAAATGGAATCTGTGAGAACATACGCAGAATAATGCTCTAGGAGGAGGAGTAAGCTTTAAGGGAAAGCAGAAATTATGTGATTTATATAATGCTGGACTTAAAGCCAGCTGTTATAAAGAAAACACATGTAATGTATACTGTGTGTAAATGAGAAAATGTTAACATGGCTTGTTTTCTATTAATGAATGTGTAGCTATGTCTTAAGTGATATTTTAAATAAAGGTGTTTAAAAAGAAAAACAAAGGAAAACAAGCATTCCTTCAGTGACAATGACGACGACTAAATGTGACTGCAGCAAAGCATTCCTGAGATACAAAGGTCAGAATTTATGGGGACAATACCATGACTGAAAGACAGGTGAAATCATCCCTGTCCATTTTCAAGTGCAACCTAGCTCTATGGACGGGAAAAAAATAATTTACCCCAGAATTGCCCCGTACTACTAATGTACAGAGACAACTCCTAAATGCTTTATCCCATTCATGGGTCCCCTCAAATTATCTATGGTATGATCCCAGTTATTTTTTATTAGGGTTAATAAATAATTATTGACCATGGGGTGGGTAAGACCTATCGATACCCAAATAGGATACGTTATTTTGAGCACAAAAGAGAAATTGGTTAGGCTTAAATTGACCAGAAAGGCAGCTAGCCTAATACTCAACAATACACTTATGAATAGCAAATAATTTTTAGCAATTATGAAGTTTCTAGTTAAATTACTGACATGGAACTAATTAAATTAAGTTACAAGTACACAAATCTAGTAGTAGAAGCACAAGTGAAAGGAAAGATCTGATATGAATGACAAATAACTTATGACAGTCCAGAGTATAGCATTTTAACCTTTTGGGCAAAATCAGACTTTGGTATAAAATTCTAACTTTTGTACAAGTCCAGTGGATGAAAGAACCTGTTTTAGGACTTATTTGGGAAAAGTGGTGTGATAAAGTGTCATGTTCATTGTCACGTAATATGCAAAATATGCTCAACTTACTACAAGATACAACAAGTTTATTGCAAATACTAATCCATCTACACTGATTCTATTCCTTCTGGAAAATTACTACAATAAAATGAGACAATGTTTTTTCCGATTCAGCAAGCCACCACACTTTTTGCCTGCAGTTAAGGGCTGAAAAGTTCCCATTTAAACTGCTAATTTAGAAATTACATTATTAATGGACTTAGCCCAAGGTGACCAACTGTCCCAGTTTTTCCAGGACAGTCCCAGTTTGGAAGTCTCTGTCCCGGAATCCCAAACATTGCCTTTGGGACACAGAAATGTCCCAGTTTAGACCACTCAGTCTGAATGATGACCTGGCTTCCTGGGGCGGTTATAGTCCTCCTGCTTTCCCATCCTGAGCAGCTCTGGGGACTTTGTGATTTTTCGGGGATGCCATTGGGTATGGGGTAAGGTCAGATAGCTTTGCCCTGGCAGGAGCTTTCCAGGCCCTACCATCATCTGTCAGTCGTTTCCTCAAAGACTTCAGTCGTTCAGGGGTAGGGGCTCTGCCTCACCCCACTCACCCAGGCAGGAGCTCTCCAGGCCTCCTCACTCATCTGTCCGGTGCTGCCTTACTGACTTCTGTCAGGGCTGACCCCTACAGGCCTCCCCTTCGACCTGACCAAGAGACCTTCCCCAGCCGTGACCCCCCATGTCAGGGGGACTCTGCCTGCCTCCATGTCTCCTACAGGTTGTCAAAATCATGCTGGATTGCTCATGCCTTCAGACCCTCTCAGGGGAGCTTTCCTCCATTCCCATCTACCCCTCCGGAACTTCCCTCGGCCGCCCGCGGGGCAGATCCAATCACATGAAGGCTTCAGAGTCCCCCTGCTTTTCCATCCAGAGCAGCTCTGGGGACTTTGAGATTTTTCAAGGATGCCATCGGTTATGGGGTGAAGTTGGATGCCTTTGCCCCAGCAGGAGCTCGCCAGACCCCTCTGCCATCTGCCCTGGTGCTTCCTTAAGGACTTCCATCATGGGGGAGATTTGCCTGACCCCGCTCACCCAGGCAGGAGCTCTCCAGGCCCCGCCGCTGTCCACCAGTCACTCCCTTAAGAACTTCCATCATGGGGGGGCTGTGCCTGACCCCGCTCACCCAGGCAAATCTCCAGGCCACACTGCTGTCCACCCCAGCACTTCCTTAAGGACTTCTATTGTGGAGCTCCCCAGCCCTGCCACTGTCTGCTTCTCTCCCTCTTCCAGACTTCCATCCCAGAGGGAGAATGGTCCGTACCCCTCAGCCAGGCAGGGGCTGTCCTGCTTCAGTCACTTTCCACCTCTCTCCCTTCCAGACGTCCATTGGGACAGACCCTCTACAGGTTTCCATTTCTACACAGGAGAGAGAGAGCTATTTTCCAAGGTTACGTATCTCCTGACTGCTGCCAAATCATGCAGCATCAATTGTGCTCTTGGAGACTCTCAGGGGATCTTTCCAGGCTCATGGAACTCTGCTGTGCTCTGAAGCCTCAGACAGTCCCTCATCCAGACTTCCGTGACACCGGTTCTACTCTTTGCATTGCACCTAGGGCTTTCAAACCTGCAGAGGAAATGGCCCTGGGTCCCCCCATCTCTGCAGCACACCTCAGTCTCTCTCTCCCATGGTGCCAGGAAATGATGAATGAGCATCGCTTTGACCCTCCTGGCATTATTTTGGTTCTTGCCTCCTGGGTGGTGCTGTTCACAGAGTGGCATCCCCACAGTGCTGGAGGAAGGATGGGAGGCAAACCTTCCAGCCTAGGATGTGAGATGATATGGCAGCCCTATCTCCACTCCCATGGGGGCCGGAAGAATGGGATTACAGACCTGGCTTCCTGGGGCAGCCCTCAACTGTCCCAGTTTAGGTCCTGTAATAAAATGGTCATCCTGACAGCCATATGTCAGATTTGAAAGTTATAACACGGATACCAAGTAGTTACAGTAGTACTAATACTATTGAGTGCCTTAGTGTTTGACTACAAATAGGGGTGCTCCTTCTGTGAAATGACAAAAGTATTTTAATGTGCATTACACTTAATAGAACACACTAACAATTCTGAGCGTGTTAATATGGAAAGGAGACAAAACGAACATTCATTGTTTACCTCTGTACTTTTAATTTTGTACTTGGCCAGTAAACTGCAGGGACTTAACATTATGGTAAAGAGATCTCATTAAATCCCGAATGTGAGATATACAGCTATGCTTTAAATGTGAAACATATCTGCAATGGTAACTTTTTAAAACAGGTTTGTGCTGCATACTGCCTGACATGCAGAAACATGGACACCTTCCAGGTTTTCTTATGGTTGCAGTGTGTTAACAGTCCTTGGAAATAACTTAATATCACTCATATCAAGACAGAAGCCTATAGGCCATATAATCTCAAAGCAGGAAAATCTATCTGTTCAAACTATTTAGCCCTGGTCAAGGTTAGATCAACTTTCAAGGCATTATGCAAAAGAATGATGAAAGGGGTTCATAACACATTTCATGCCTTGTGTGACGACCCACCACTGGACCAGTAGTAATCAAGGAGTCTCTATCCTCACCACTGGTAACAGTGGGGGACATCCGTTGGGAAGATAAAAGGTACACACAGTATTTCAAGATACAGCTCTCTGCATCAAGTGCAGTTTCCCTTAAGGGCATACAGAGACCACAGTCAGTCCAGGTCTGGTTTCTTACTCTTGCACCAGATCCCCAGTAGGACTCCCCCACTGGCACAGCTGTAGAGCTGAGGTCTCAGCTGAGTGACCAAGCCAAGTCCTCCAGAACCCTCTCTGTCCAACCAGTGCTTCGTGTCCCTGCCCAAGTAGAGTAGCCGATGCACACAATTGCTCAGGTTCTATTTACACATACACACCTGGGAAAGGCAGGCACAGGTTTACTAGCTATGCCCCCTTTTGCCCTGACAATAAAGTAGTTATCATTGCCCTCAGGCAACTCCTTATTGGCTGCTTTAAGGCCCTTAACAAAAGGTGCTCAATCTTCCTGTATAATATTAATACAAATGGCAGTTTGACCAAGAGCAAGGTATCAGGAGTGGCCCACACAGTGTTGTGACAACCGTGCACTGGCCTAGCAATCAAGGAGCCTCAATACTCACCACTAACACCAGTGAGAGGCATCCATATAGGGAAAGGATAATACATACACACACAGTAAAGTACAATTTCCCTTAAGAGCACACACAGATCACAGTCCGTCCGAGCTGGTTTCTCTACAGGTCCCCAATAAGACTCCCCACTGGCACAGCTATAGGGTCCAGATCTCAGCCTAGTGGGCAAGCTAAAACCTCCCAGCACCCTCTCTGTCCAACCAGTGCTTCTTGTCCCTGCCCAAGTAGCTGACACACACTGAGATGAGTTATATACAACCACACAGACACTCCTGGGGAAGGCTAGCACAGGTTCTCCAGCTGTGCCCCTTTTCTGCCCAGAGTAAAAAGTAGTACCAGCGGCACCACCCACTAATAGCTACTCAAAGGCCCTTCTGAAAGGGTGCCAAATTACTACTATGCAATATACAGCATCACTATATACATGCAATGTACTCAGAGCTATAATTAACTCAGTACAAAACAGCCACAGCTGAAAGGTTTAAAATATTTAATAATAAATAATAAAAACACAAGACAATACTTTTTACTACACAGTGCTAGTCAAGAGTTCAGAGATCACAGAGAAATACTTACAATAATACAGTAGCAAATGTTCTGACATCACAGAAAAACAAACTAGTCTAATCTTCCTATTTCCTAGCTATATCTAAGAGAAAACACAGTTCTAAAATAGAATGGGCTTACAACAAGAGATGTAGTGAAGACTACATACTCGTCAATGGCTGTCAACCATACAGCCAATGAATTACCGGCACTGAATAGTGTTGAACAAAATACATCTTTACAAAGAGATATGACTGATACAACGTGCCTGCCATCAACTGCTAACCCTGTCCAGTCCACTGAATTACCGGCACTGAATAGTGCAGAACATTCTATATCATTAAACTAGCTCCTAGTACTTCTTGCACTGATTCAATGATACCACCTGCTCAGAACAATAAAACATCAGTTCTCTCTTCTAAAGAACCTTTTTTAGAGAGAACAAGGAGAGCAGGCTTTATGCTCATGAAACCACTGCCCTTCAAGAACAGGTCGAGGAGTGTTACGAGAAAGGGCAGACCCGAGAGATTGAACAACATGGAAAGGAACACACCTACCACGAAGAGACGCCATTTTTGAATGAAGGTTTGGTTTTTAACCTATCTTCTTTTGTTTTAACTGATGAACAAACTCTGCTTTTAAATAAAGGCTTGTCCTTTATTCAAGCTAGGAGGGCGGAACATGCTGAATTACTAAAAGACTTGCATTTGTTGGGAAGAAATTTATCTTTAAAATGTAATTTTAATAATAATTATACTGACAATGTCTCTTCATTTAAAAGACCTAGCACATTTATGCCTATTATTGATCCGACAGTACAAACATTTATTGATGTATGTGAAAATGAATTTAGGTCTTTGTTTGACAAAGGCATTAGACTTGGTTTTTGTAACATGTCTCAAAGTGTTTATAATGCTTTAAATGCATTAAAAGAACTACAGTCTATAGACATTAAGTCTGTGGACAAAGGCAATGGCATCGTTATTTTGGATAGAGCGGTTTATATTAATCAAATGAAGCTATTGTTGCGAGACACTAACACTTATAGTTGTATATCTAAACACGTTGTTAATGGGATTATGGAGAACGTTTCTTTTCTTGTATTTGATCTTTTAATGACAGGTTTAATAGATGAGAGCTTATTTAAATACCTTAATACACCATACCCTGTCATTCCTAAAATATATGGACTACCTAAAATACACAAGAATAGGGCCCTCCCACCTATGAGACCCATTGTCTCTGGTGGTGGTTGGTGTACTGAAGCCCTATCGATTTATGTTGAAAACAAGTTACATCCTTTCCTAGGAGAATGTCATACTATTTTAAGAGATACTAAAAGTTTTCTAGAATGACTTTATAACAAGATTCAGACAATGGATAGTGACTATATGTTTGTGACCCTAGACATAGAGTCACTTTTTACATCTATTCCTGATGACTGGGGCATTGAGATGGTCAGAGATTTTCTTAATGGGCAACGATGCCTTACAAATTATGATGTCACACTTTTATGTAGTTTATTGGAAGTCATTCTTGAAAACAATGTATTCCTTTTTGAAAGAGACTTTTTTTCTACAAAAGGTTGGCGTTGCTATGGGCACAGCTTGTGCCAATAGTTAAGCCAACTTAACTTTGACCCAATGGGAAGAGACAACTATCTTAGCTCCAAGCAATTGTCTAAGTGACCATATTGCGTGGTATGTCTGTTTTGTGGACAACGTCTTTATGCTTTGGAAAGGAAATATCATGGAACTTGAAGAACTGATTACTTACATGAACAGGAGTATAAATTTTCTAAAATTTAGTTATAAATGCTCTACAACTGAAATAGATTTTTTAGATGTGCTCCTTATTAAATCTGATTTGAATCAAGTCCACATTAGTATTTATAAAAAAAAAAAACAAGAAAGAATGCATTACTACACACAGAAACAGTATGCATCCTAGGCATATAGCACGTAATGTGCTTAAAGGACAAGCCTATAAGACACTTAGACTGCACAACTATGACTTGGAGGCACATAATTCCCTGGCTAAGATTAAACAGGATTTTCTGCAGAGGGGCTACTCTGAAAAAGAAATAAACACCACTATAACTGAAGCATGGAGACTTAGGAATAGTAGATGTAAACCATATTATAAAGATCCGGTTGTAGATGAATGTGAAACTCAAGGGGTAGATGTACATCTGAACAATCACCCTAGAGTTATTTTTCAGCTTTCCAGTGACATCAATGAATATTGTGATGTCATTAAAAGAAATTGGCATATTCTACATACCAACTCTGAGCTGAGCAACAAAATTGACAAAGTACCTTCATTCTCTTTTAGAAATATGTCCCTTAAAACAGCATTTGTGTAATGAAGATATTAACCGTACTAGGAGAACATATGAATCTACTCTAATAGGAACTTTCCCTTGCAGAAATTGTTCTGCCTGTCAATATATTTATTCTAGCTATGTATACATACATCCCACTAGAAAATTTACTATAAATACTAAACACTATGCAGATTGCCGTACGTCAAATACAGTATATTTTTCCTTTTGTCAGCAACGCCATGCTTTTTATGTAGGTAAAACTAATCGACTATTAAAAGATAGAATATTAGAACACAACAGAGACATTCGTAATCAAAAGTTGAGCAATGCCTTAGCAAACCATGTTATGACTATTGACCAAACACATTTTTAAATTTTTTGTCATTCAATCATTGAATGTTAGCCCACGAGGGGGCGATATAGAAACAAAAGTTGAAGTATTGGAACAAAAATGGATTTTATTGTTGGATGCTGAAAATTTTCCAGGACTAAATGGTGCTTTTTCTGTGAAACCCTTTCTGAAACTAAAAAGGCTTAAACATTAGTTTTAGATGGAAGTATTTATATACATATATATAAATCTTTGCAAGTTGTGTGTGTGTGTATATATATATATATATATATATATATATATATATATATATATATATATATATATATATATATATTTGTATATTCCAGAACTAAGTATGTGTGTTTTATTTGAATTGCATCTACCAATTTTATTACTTGATTGATTAATTAATTAAAACAAATTGGCTCTGTTCATTCCTATTTAAGCATTTGATACATTTTAAAGCTTTAGTTTGATGAAGCGACAGTGTATGTCTGCAAAAGCACTTACTCTTTTTTATTAAATCTAAGTCTTGTGTACATTGAGTATTTTGTTTCTACAGTTCTAAAATAACTTGCAGCTAGAAACAGGCAGTGCTGGTGATGTTGGATGTTCTCAAGACAAATGCTCAAAGCCCTCTGATTCTCTCTCTTTAAACTGATAACACAGAGCTGCTTCACATATCCTTCACACTTCTCTGGTGTTCCCAGGCTAACAGAAACTACATTTACATTCTTTACACTTAAGTCAGAAACCAGGGCAATAAAGGGCATTTATACATGCAAATTCTAGCCATTAACTCTCGTCTTAAAACAATAGGCAAAATGCCACCCTCTAGACATATCGGCTCTGAATTTTGACATCAAAGAATTGACTTATCAGCTTTGTCCAGCAGAGTGCAATATGGTTACAATTTTAAAGTTTAACATTTACCAACATTTTCTTCCATTTAAAGGACAACCGCACCCACAGACTAAAAAAAACATGTTTATTCATCGTGGTTTGGTGTTTCCTACATTTTACCAGCACTCTGGCACTATTTAGAATTTTTAGATATTTTTTATACACAGTTTGACTCTGACCACATGGTGTCTGGCATCTTGAAATAATTCTGACTGTTTAGTCTGCCTTTAAGTATCCCAGAATGCATTGTCTCTGAAAATTGCATCAGATCTACCAGATTTTCCCTAAAGCTCCTGTCAGTTCACTGATTTTACAGGCATTCACTGCTGTGTTATAGTCACCTACTTTTGGTTACAATTTTATCCTTTTTCAATGACTACTTCAAACAAGCAGTGCAAATGCTACAGAACAGAACTGAAAAGTGCATTTTATTGCTCTTTCTTCTTAGAAATGCTAACTTGATGTCTTTTGTCAAGGCTGAAATCTAGTTCTTCAAGGTATCCCCCCCTCCTTCACACCTACCTTCCCTAGCTGCCAAAGAGCTAAAGGTAATTTGACCCATTATCTGCATGTGATTGACAGCTCACAGCAGCTGACCAGACTAATGCACTGTTTTCTTGTCCGCCTTTTCTTCCTTACAGTGGGAGACTTTTTTTGTTGCACTCTGCCTGTCAATTTTAGAACCAAGCTCCATAGCACTGGGAATAATCACTGTTTTGCAAAGCATCAAACTCCCACTTAATTTTCCTTCCTGTTTGGTTAAATAGCTAACAAATGATGCACTATAAACAAAATATTTCACTTGCATGACAGCACCCACATGCTTTAAGTGGTAATTTAAGAAAATTACTGTATTCATACGTCTTGTAATCTGATGTAGTGTTGTCGATTAATTGTGACAGGCATCTGCTTCTTAAGTAAAAACATGCAATTAATGCCTACCCATGGTCATTGCAAATTTATGCCCTTAGTTTTTGCAGTTGTTACTGTGCTTCTGCCTGTACTTTGTCACATATTGGTAGGGCTCTTCAGAAAAGGGAGATTATAGTTTAACATTTTTGCTAGGTTAAGAGTGGGCTGGGCAAGGCAGCTCTGACATCACAATGTGGGAGGTCCACTGGCTCTTCTATACAGCATGCAAATCAGGTGGGGATTACATCACTTTGGGGGAGGAAACATCCCGGTAGCTAGAGCAAGAGCTCTGGCAGATGTGACATTATCATTTCAGAGCAAGCTAGAGGTTTTTCAACTTGGTTTTCAAAGTGTAAGTAAAACAGTACGGAAAGGTAGGAAGCCTAACAGGGAAAACAGTTGAGTGGATTAGGTTTTAAAGATGCATGGGTGATTTTTTGAGGCTGTATCAATGAACAGGGACTAAAGGAAACAGCAGTTTGAGCAATCTGCTTTAATATCCCGCTGTTGTCCTTTAAGAGAATAAGCCTGTGGCTTATATTAATATTTACAAATAACAGAATTATCTACAAAATTCTATCTGGCTTGGCTGGCAGCCTTTACCTATCTTCAGAAGTGTCACCAAATAAATATGCAAGTACTGACCAAACTTAAATAGCTCTACAAAGACCAACCACAATGAAAGGTTTAAATATATGTAATTAAAAAAACAAGACAATATTAAATATAAAGTCACAGTGATAACACAGTTGAAAACCACAGGAAATATTTAAAACAGCATTGCAGAACAGTCTCAAAGAAAGAAAGAAAAATATCTAAACAAAGTTTCACTATATTCCTGACAGAATCAAAGAGAATTGCTATAACCTAAGAACTTACTATTATAGCAAGGCAGATGTTGTGGTGAATGGATCTTCGAGTTGCCAGGTCCAAGATTGAACATAGAATGCCCAAATATTACTGCTGGGATAGCTTGAAGAATGACAATATTTCTTGTCATCTGACTCTATCCTAGGTGAAACCCTGACTGATGGAATCTGGTAGTATTTAGCATCTACATGTGAAAATACATAGACCTCAGATATTTGGCAGATGCTGGAAGTCATAAAACAACTGCATTCCTTCACACTTCAAAGCTAGTAATTAGTTCACTCCAAAGACAATACAAAGAGCTTCCTAGTTTTAGGCATTGCGTCTCCTTGTTGCATTAAAACTGAAAGATACCACATTTTATGCTTAGCCATAAAGTAATATAATTTTAGCTATTTTTCTGAAGTTAATCTCCTGTATTCTAGTTTCCAGTTAACATATATACATTTAAACAGTTACAGTAGTGTATGTACATTTCTGTTCTATTCCAGTAGGCCACACCGTGGTTACATTTCAAACAGCACTTTGCAAAAACCTTTTCAACATACACTTCTGTACTAGCAGTTTGATATACACATGAAACATTTGTAACACAAGCATCTTATATAAATCATGCTGATATTCACAAATGACAATTATTTATAAAATTCCAGATAGCTGTGTTGCCAGAATCCCCCTTTTTCACACCTTGGTTCACTATAAGGTTACATAACCTACTGGTTTAAGGAAAGGGTGGTCAAGAGGGAGGTCACAGCAGGCAGCTTCCCATCTATACAAAGCAATGGCTTCACATTTCTCTTACAACTGTAGTGGCAATGTAAGACACAAGCAAGAAAAAGGGAAAGTGAACTTGTGGATGGGGAGGGGGAGCGCAAAACACTGAGGCTAAAAAAGAGCTAGGAGAAAAAAAATGAATCGAGAAGACAGATCAAACACCATTATTCCAGAAAACAACATTTTTTAGGTAGTGGAGGAAGTACTTAGAAGACAGGACAATGAAATGGAAGGATTTGAATCCTAAACTCTGAGAACTCAACAGAATTGCTAACAGACAAAAAGCAGCAAAGTTTTATATGCACACACACATTCTATATACTGTATGTAAATATATCTGTAGACTTGCAAGGAACCACCACGATGCACAATAAACAATAAAACGATTTATTGAGAGAGAGAGAACAAGCGCTTTCACGCACTAACCTAGTGCGCTTCCTCAGGTTACAATGCATAAGGTAGATCCTAGTCCTTATATACAACACATATCCACCCTAATTAATCAATTAAGTCAATCAATCAATTTAGTATTTTTCATCAGCATTTAAAGAGACGGCCAGATTTCTGAGCCATCTATATTATTTCAACAAACGCTTGTAAAGACGTACATTTAATTACACATACACATTCATTGTAGTATAAATTACAGACTCTACTATCTCTATATATTTAAAATACAAAGTGCATAAAAACAATAATAAAATAGCGACCTAATTCTATATGGATTCCTAATGAATCAGGATCCAGCACATATAGATACATATAAAACAAGTTGAGCTACACATACAAACACAGAACTACCATTAAGGTACATCAATTAAAATAAACACCTTACACAAATATCTAAGCCTGCTCATTACAAACTAAGTAACATCATTAGATATACTCAAAAACTGATAATATTAAAGTGACTTCATATATTACCCAGTAGGGCAGGCTTAATACTTATGGCTGAATTCAAGCCTGGTTCTATGTGCGCCCTAAGATTAAGTATCCACTTCAACTCACTCAACTCAAGGGCACCCACCATATCCCCTTCTCTCCTATTATGATGCAGCTGCTGCAGAACCCTAAACTTAAAAACATGTGACGGAAATTGTTGGCAGTGTCTGGCCAACACATTGGTGATATTTCCTTTCCTGATGGCATACACGTGATTATAAATTCGGTCCTTGAACCGACGTGTGGTCATGCCTACATAGTAGGCCCCACAGGGTTCACATAGAGCTAAATAAATAACATTAGCCGTATCACATGTCGCATAGAACCTTGGTTCCAACACTATGCCTATATTTGCAAATTCAAGTCTCTGAACACCGGAAATGTATTTACACACACATTTCCTACATGGAAAGGTGCCTTGTCTATAGTTAACCCTGATATCAATGGGTTTAATCTCCACCTTCTCCTTACATAGTAGTCTCTTCAGATTCAGACAGTTGTTATATCTGAAACTTGGCCTATCACCTACTATTTCAGACAAATCCTTGTCCATATTTAGCAACTTCCAATCGTTTCTAATGATGTTCTCTATATACCCTATATCACTGGTATACCTAATGACATACTGTATTTTCTTTTTATCACCTCTTGGTGTACCAACATAACACCATTTCTTTCGTGTAGACCCAGTTGTAACAGGAACATTGTTTCTTAGATTAGACACCAACTGAGCTCACCAACTGAGCTGGATATCCCCTATCAATAAGACAACTTTCCTGGAAATTCATCTGATGACTCATGTCCTCTGGCCTACTGCATAATCTAGCTATCCTACCCATTTGATTTTTGACCACATTTGGGAAAACATGTCTAGGATGCATACTCTCAAAGTGGAGAATGCCATTTCTCCAGCAGGATTTCCTAAAAAGTGACGTTGTGATAACACACTCGTCATCTTTGTTAATGGTGACATCAAGGAAGTCAACTCTGCTGGTAGAGCATTCATACGTAAACTCCAAGAAAGAGGTTGTTGAACCCATAAAGTCAACAAAACTATCTAATGATTTAACATCTCCATTCCAAAAAAGAAGAATGTCATCTACAAAACGTCTGTATAAGATCACATTGTTTTTATATCTTTCGTCATTGAAGATGAACATCTTTTCCCATTGATATACTGCCAGGTTAGCATAGGCATTGGCACATGGGGTGCCCATGGCAACCCCCCCATGTCTGCCTATATATTCTATCCTGGAACAGAAAAATATTATTATTCAATACTGCATCCAAAAGGGTACACACCGTCATCTGATCATCATTTGTCATACTACTGAGCTCAATCAGACAACTCCTCACAGCATCCATTCCAAACTCATTAGGTATACTAGTGAATAAGCTTTTTATGTCCAAAGTAACCATCAATGTGTCATGCTTCAGATCTTTAAGCAATAAGGTATCCTTCAGATCGGTCAATAAGTTGAAAGAATTTTTCAATATTGTGGGTATACTGCCAACTAAGGGGCCTAATTTTGATTGTACAAAATGGGAAGCATTCTCAGTGACCCAAAGCTTCCCAGACACTATGGGGCGCAGAGGTGGAGGATATATCCCCTTATGTATCTTAGGAAGCCCCTTGATAAGGGGAATTAGTGGGGTCTCAATCACTAGAAAGTCATATAGGCATTTATCCACAGACCTAGTCATCAACAAGTCATAAAGTGTATCGTGCACATTCCTAATAATAGACTCTACTTCATTTTTACTTATTTGAGAGTAAGCTACATCTTCATTTAGCATTTCATTCATCAAACCATTATACATAACTGTATCCATAGCAACAATACCCCCCCCTTTATCTGCAGGTTTAAATATCAAGTTATCATTGCACAAGGAATCAAGGTTTCTTTTCTGTAACATATTCAAGTTAGTGAAAAGATGTTTATGCTTCCTATCCTTGTAATAGCGATAAAAGTCATACTCACAGGCACATTGAAAACATTCAACTAAACCTGATACAGGTGGTACATAAGTACTCTTTCTTTTAAGTACAACAGAATTAAAAGCAATATCATTGGCATCAGAGTCCTTGTACAGTAATTTTAACATTACCTTCCTTGTAAATTTACGAAGCATAATAAGGGTATCAGTTAGTTCACTTCTTCTAGCAGGAATAAACGAAAGTCCCTTATTCAAAATGGAACATTCAGTTTCAGTAAACTCCTTGGTAGCTAAGTTGAAAAACAAAACGTTCAGTTCTTTTTTCTCCTCGGTTCCCGAGCTTCTCCCGAAAACTTGCGTTTGCCTCTCCCTCTGCTTGTTGAACGTGCCGCCGTTCGATTCTTGTAGGGTAGAGGGAAGTTTAAAGACGCCGCTACATGCGGTATGATGTTCAGGTCATGAGCATTCATTTTCGGTCTAGCTCCCGCTGTATCAGATGTTTTAAGGCACTGTTGATTGCAAGGGAGTGAAGAATTAGATAGCGTAATGTCAACCTCCGCATTCAGGTTAGTGGAAGCAAGACTGCCAGAAGAATTACCCTGCGAATTGGGTACACTAGTGATGTTGGGGGTACTGGATGGTATATTGTCAGTTTGGTCATTGACTTCATTTGGAGCAGCTGCTTCATTAAATCTCGGCCACACAAAAATGTGGCCTGTTTGAAAATCATTACAGTCACGCTTAAGTTTTTTGAGTTTGATTTGTTCAAGCTTATTGCTATATGACGTGAGCTGTCTCAGCATATTATTTAGTTTAGAAACACAAAAGTCACTTTTGAACAACTGGGTGATATTCTTGTGCTCATCCTCCACTTTCGTAATGAGCTCAACCTCTACAGGTAAAAAATAGTCAATGAGTAACTGGATGTACTTGTTACTTAAGTCTATGTTTAGTTGTTGCCACCTCCGTAGGAGCTCAGGGTGGGTGTCCCCATAACTCGGCATGCATAAAACACGCATACCTCACGGTATGACCTTGAAGTGCAAGCACGCCTCCAGGTGCTTCCTTTGCCATATGAGCCGGTATAATTTATAGAGGTTATTCTCTAATGCTCTAAGTGCTCCATAAAAATCTTGTAAATTCTCCGTACTTGATATAGCAGTATATGCTGTGTTACCTCTGACATCGAAGCTCAGAAGAGGGTTATCCTGTTGGTGAAACAACCCATTCCAGTCCTCGGTACAGCCCGTACCTGCCGGATTGTAATCGAGCTCAATATTAGGAACATCCATCGCGTGTTGGTCAACCAGGTAAAAAATAAAGATTAATAGTACCAGCAACAAACCAAGTACGACCATCCAAAGGTCCCGAGCAAAGAAAATAGAGCTGGCAAAATATCTGTAGACTTGCAAGGAACCACCACGATGCACAATAAACAATAAAACGATTTATTGAGAGAGAGAACAAGCGCTTTCACGCACTAACCTAGTGCGCTTCCTCAGGTTACAATACATAAGGTAGATCCTAGTCCTTATATACAACACATATCCACCCTAATTAATCAATTAAGTCAATCAATCAATTTAGTATTTTTCATCAGCATTTAAAAAGACGGCCAGATTTCTGAGCCATCTATATTATTTCAACAAACGCTTGTAAAGACGTACATTTAATTACACATACACATTCATTGTAGTATAAATTACAGACTCTACTATCTCTATATATTTAAAATACTGTAAAATATTTATAAAACTGTATGTAAATATGTAAATACATATCTTTTCAGACATGTGTGCACATACATTTATATATCGGACACACACATTATATATAAATATATATATATATATATATATATAAATATATATATATATATATATATATATATATATATATATATATATACATACATACATACATACATATATATATACAACACACACACAAACTCAGAACCTAACAGACACCAAAAAAATAAAACCAAAGCACAGATTAGTACCATGATTCGCACTGAATTTACTGAATAAAGATTAAGCACTTTCATCGAGGTAATTCAAAGACTTCTTCAGAATCAAATAAAAACCTTAATGAGAAAATTTGAATATCCCTCCACATATCATCACATGATCAAATGTACCAATTAAACAAGGAACATAGTATAAGAAAACAAGCTTTATGATATAATAAAAATAAAAGCGGTCTTATATAATGTACATTTTTTCATAGAAAATTTAAAACTACATTAACCTCAAATTTTATAAGATAATAGTTTTAAAATACTGGTATTTGACATATGCTCATTTAAGCCTGGTGGCATACAGGCATTCAACTCAAGTTGTCACAAGGCATCCATACGTTCAATTAAATCACACCAAGCCCCCCCCCCCCCCCCAATGGATTTTTACATACGGAATCTATACCAAAAAAATATAAATTCATGCCCAGGATTTTCTGTCACATGCTTACATAAGGAATTGTTGTATTTTTACTTTTTATATCATGCAAGTGTTCATGTATACAATATTTAAACCTATGTTTAGTCTTGCCAACGTACAAACTATCCATTTTTACAAATAGCTAAATAAATTTGCCCTGTAGAGTAACAATTACAATAAAATGGGGTATAAACAAGTTGCTTATTGACCATAACTATAGGGGCTTCAAAAATATACTTACATTGTGCAAAAAACCTGCACATATAAGTGTTCCTCTTTGTCACACTTGAATTTAGCATGATATTCTTCTCTAATAATTAGTTCAAAGACCTACCTCTTCAATATACAATTATGGGCTTTTCCCCTACCAAATAAATTAAACCCTCAAAACAATGAAAAATGTTCCAATAATTACTCAAAACTCTAAATAATTTTACGTCCCTGGGTATAAGTAGTAATAAATGCACAACTAAGATCTTCCTTAATTTCTAATATTTCACCAAACCCTAAAGAGGTTTAGTCTGTTGTAAGGATGGGCATAATTCACCTTCATTTCTTTTCTTAAGTATATCTAAATAGATATCTGTAACAAAATCATTGGGGTACCCCCTAGTATTAAATATGTCTAATTCATTACCTTCCAATTCAAAAATGTGATCTGAAAACATACATGCCAACCTAACGAATTGTCCCTTAACAATTCCTATTTTTTGGTGTTGTGGATGACAACACATTTATATATATATATTTCACACAAACACACACACACACACATACATAAACGACGCGATTCAGATGTAGAAACGAACCACTCTATACAGAGATGGGTCCAGCCCCGTTAGTGTGGAATATATCCAGTTACTCACTTTCCGCTGCTGAACTCTCTGTCTTAAACAAAGGCCTATCATTTATTCCTAGCAGCAAGGCTGATATCAGTGACTACATCTTAGCCATTAGACTATTTCTCAGGAATGTAAATTTGAGAATTTTACATAATGGAAGCTTGAAAGAAGGTGAGCATGTTTTTAAAAACAAGAGCTTGGCCAATCCCCATTTGCGGCCAAACCTTGAATTATTTTTGAAAGGCATTGAAAAAGATCTTTACAGTGCTTTTTCATCAGTTTATTTTGATGCTACAGACAATTTAAGTTCATTGGAACTTGCTGCACTTAGATCCTTAAAAGCCAATACTGACATTATTGTTCGTCCGGCCGATAAGGGAGGCCGTATTGTTGTGATGAACAGACTATTTTACATTGAATCAATGCGGACAATGTTGATGACTAGTGCCTATGAGATTGTTTCATTAGCAGCAGTTGAGGCCTCTTTCTTAGAAGTGAATAATTTATTGTTAGATTGTAAATCTATGGGCATTATAACTGATGAACTTTATAAATTTTTCACTATTGATTTTCCGCTTATACCACGCATAAACGGCCTACCTAAAATCCATAAGGATGGTAGGAATCCACCCATGCGACCTATAGTCGCAGGTGAAGGATGGCTCACTGAGTCAGTTTCAGTATATTTAGATTTTAAACTCAAACAAGTCCTATCGCGTTTTGACTATGTATTGATAGACACTGAGCATTTTTTGAGTGATCTTTTTCAATTTGTCAATGGGTACAATGAGGTGACATCATTAGGCTTAGTGACCATGGATGTCACATCACTATTTACATGCATTCCCAATGACAGAGGCCTACAGATAGTTAAAGATTTATTATGTGAAACTTTTTCATCCACTGAAGCTGACTTCTTGACCCTATTACTAGAGATAGTCCTGGAGAATAATTTCTTTATCTTTCAGGACACCATCAATAGGCAGACCACAGGTGTAGCGATGGGTACCAGCTGCGCGAACACCTATGCCAACCTTTTCATGGTGGCATCGGAGAGGGAGGTCCTTTCCATCTGTCCACATATCGCCTTCTTTAGACGATTTCTGGATGACCTCTTTCTCCTTTGGCGCGGTACCCAACATTCTTTTCTAGAATTCTTCACTACTGTCAATGAATCATCGAGTTTTTTGAAGTTCACTATGGAATTTTCGATGATATCAGTTGATTTTTTAGATGTCACCGTCTATAGAGAGGCTGATACTCTCAAGACTAAAGTTCGTCGTAAATCTTGTTACATGCCATCATTTCTTTTTCCTACTAGCATGCATCAACCCAGGATATTCAACAACATCATTAGGGGTCAGGCTTTGAGAGTCTCCCGCCTGTGTTCAGATGATATATCTTTTAACAGTGAACTATTAGTTTTGAAGGATTATTTTCTCAACAGAGGTTATGATCATGAACAGATTGAACATGTATGCAAAGGTGTCGTCGGTCAGAGGCGCAGTGTGGGGCGCCCCTACTATTCTAATTACAAGCGCATCTGACCACATAGATCACAGATTGCTCAGCAAACCCCCTTAGTAATTCCATATGCTAAAAATTTGCCGTTTGTACAAGAAGTGATATTAAAAAATTGGAATATATTGACCGTGGACACTGACACTCAATTAGTAGTAGGCAATTGCCCACGCTATGCATATAATAATGCTAAAAATCTTAAACAACTTCTCTGTTTTCCATCCTTATCCACGGTCAACAATCCAAGAATCACTCATTTTGAATTTGGCACCAGTAAATGTGGTCATTGTCCCCAATGCATATACATAGACACTTCTCGGTTCTTTAGAAGTTCAAATGATGGAAGACTATGGGAGATTAGATGCAATGCTAATTGCAACACACGAAACATTGTCTATGTGGCCTCTTGCCAACTTTGTTTTAAGTTTTACGTTGGCAAATCAAATAGGTCATTACGAGAGCGCATCCGAGATCACCTTTATTGTTTTGCAAGAAATGATGACTGTAGCGCTATATCTAAACACATGTTAACTCATATATATATATATATATATATATATATATATATATATATATATATATATACACACACACACGTAGCTATAAATATATATTTATTTGTAGATACCTATATATATCTATATATATACACACACACATATATATATATATATATATATATACACACACACACACACACGTGTGTGTGTACATTGATAAAGCCTGATTAGCAATGATCTAGGTCATTGCAACATTTATTTCACCCAGTAAAGGTGTTTTCTTGAACACTGCTGGACATTTTGGTGCGTTGTTCATAGATATACATATATATATGCTGCCTAACCTATCAACAACTCTAAAGTTGCACTACACTGGAAGGGAAAAAAACACTAAAGGCGCACCATCAGCTTGCACAATTCAGCACTGTCATAAAACAAACTGCAATATTAACTGTGTATCTTAAAGACTCATACCAGTGATAAAAAGTAATATTTATTATCAGTGTTATAAATAAAAAATTCAGAAGATTTGGGTAAAGTGTAATTAGATACCTTTTTTCCCCACAACTTGTGATTAAAGTGGCAGACTATTCTTATTACACCCTTATAACCATAGACAGTCATACAATTCTTTCAAGAGTAACATACATGAAAAGTATGTAATAGTGACACTAAGAAACAAGTTTTGTGCAACAACTTCAAAGGCAGACATATTTCATGTATCACGTGAAATAGACCATAATATACTTCATCCATTTTTACATTTTTAGTAATATGTCCTATTCATTTTAATGTGCTATAGTAATTGAACAATTTTTTACTGAATACCTACTGACCCAATTTTCAACTCTTTATGAATGGATCATTGTGGGTAGTTTTGTAACTCTAACTATGGAAAAAATAAATTTTTAACAAGTTGTAAATTAATTTCTGCAAATTTTAGTGCTGAAGTAGCTGTTAGCAACTTTCCTTGTTTGCATTTTATTCTGTGTCCATTTTGCTGATAATGCCAGTGGATATTTTTTGACAAATGACAGACTTGTTATCTAGGGGTTTAAGTTGGAATGGTTTTGTTTGGGGGGGTGAATGTTTTAGTAAATGCATTTTTACTTAACTAAGGGCGTGAAAAGATTTTTAAGTTCTGATTCTGATAGATGGTAGGCAACAGTGGTGTGTATAGGACATGTATAATTTTTACAAACATCCTGACATGAGATACACTTTCTTACACCCAGATATGTATGGTAGGCAAGTCGTCAGCAAACCTTGTGCATGTATGTATGTGTGTGTATATATATATATATATATATATATATATATATATATATATATATATATATATTTTATATATAGGGGATCAAGTGTATGCATGCACAGAAATCTTACTTTACATAAAAAGGGGCAGTCTGAAGGAGGAATTACTGTGTGCAATGCAATTTGGGAAATGAGAAAAGCCAGGGATTACTACCCCTCATAAAGGAATACTACAAGAGAATGGTGCACTATGTGCTGAAGTTAGTAGGTATAACATTATGCAGCCACCACCTAGCAAATGCTCATATCAGAAAAGGTGCTCAGCCTACCTATTCTTCAAATGAAACTCTCAGCAATGCAGTGAAAGTTATTGCCAGGTATGTTGCCAAAGCAATTTCCATTTTTTGGTGTATCTGTATATCAAAGATACCCATTTAAGGGTACTGGGGGAAGTGTACGTGTGTATGGGCTTATGTGCATATACTCATGTAAGCATGCAACTTTTTAAGTCATTCATTGCTTTCCCACCCTAATTTTCAATCTAAGCAGCTAAAACTAAAGTGAATTGTGTACCTAAAATCATCACTATTTCTAGTGACAAAGAAAGGTGGAATACATTTCTCACCTCTTCACAAAGCATATAAAATTATTCAAAATGTACATGTTATTACAGGTCTGCAGATGCTGTCATGGTTTTAGAACAGTAGGTATTAATAAATTATGCATAGGAAAGGAACACAACTGGCAAGATTAATAACTACAGTGAGCTATGTATAATATTACAGAATATTCTCCCAGCTTAAAGCTGCCAGTAGCATTAAGTATTGCCAATGACTGCCATTACAGAAGCAGTATACTCTTGGATACACTGAAGCAAGGTGACTAATATTTTTAATTATTCTGAATTTAAAGTGGATTTTGGTGCTGGCTGATTTGCTAGCAAAAGGACTTACTTTTGTCCCCACAGTAAAAACTAACAGCAGAATTAATTACAGATTTTAAACTGTTTACAAGAAAACTTAATTTTAAAGTTTTGTTTGGGGAGGGGCAACACACTAACACCATTTTATGTATCTAGTACTTTCTACCCTCAATTACAACCTAGTATAGCTTTGTTTGAAAAAGTGTGTATATTACATTTTTTTAACCAAGTAACTTCAAACAAAAATAACAATATATAAAAAAAGCTGCACTTTGAAATTCAACACAACTAGAGAAGAAAAGGAAGCTTTATCTGTGCTTCAGCAAGCTCGAGTGAGAACAATGAAACCGGACAAAGGGGGTTGGTTAGTGATATTAGACTTGAATGAATATATTAAGAAAATGGAAGAAATTTTAGCATGTGAAACATACACTGAAGTATCTGAAAATGAGCTAAACATAGCTTATGCTAGAATTCGTTCTATTTTTGATGAGTTGTTTATTGAAGCAAGGATAGATGTAGGAATTGCTAATTTTCTTGATACACCATCACCAAGAACACCTACGATCTTTGGAGTTCCAAAGATTCACAAGTCTATCACTAACCCCCCTATGAGACAATTAGTGGATGCTAGAGCCAGCATTATATATGCTTGCTCAAAATGTATTGACCATATGCTTAAAAAATATGTAACCCAACAAAGTCAAATTTGTAAGAATTCCTGGACCTTTTTGGCCAACTTGAACAACTTAGAATACAGGGATGATTTTAATTTCCTTACAATTGATGTGAGGGACTTGTATTCTTCCATCCCACACAATGAAGGTATAGAATGGGTAGGCTTACTGCTACATGGGATGGGGGCCCCCCAAAGCGAAGTAAAACTAATAGAAGAGTTGTTGGACATTGTTTTGTCCAACAACTTTACTTTCAACAACAGATACTTTTTACAAAAGATAGGGGTTGCTATGGGCTCCCCGTGTGGTAGCAGTTTTGCCAACCTAGTTATGGCATTTTGGGAACAGGAACATATTTTTGAAGTGACCCACATTATGGAACAGATTAGTTCTTATACTCGCTTCCTGGATGATATATTCATTTTATTCAAAGGAAACGAAAATGAAGCCTTGTCCTTGGTTAATCAGTTGAATAACACTACTGACATTTTAAAATTTACACAGTGTTTTAACAGTGATAGAATATCTTACCTTGATATAGATTTAAGAAAGGACAGGATAAATAATTGTTGGAAAGCAAGTATATTTAGAAAGGAAACGTATTCTAATACATTCCTTCATTACAGAAGTTGCCACCCATCATTTCAAAAATGTTCCGTAGTAAAAGGACAATTAGTAAGGGCGGCCCGAATGGTCTCAGATGAACAGGACTTTTTGGAGGAATGTAACAAATTAGTAGAAATGTTTAAAAAGAGGGGCTATCTGGATGCATTATTGGATGAAATAAGTCAAGAGGTGATAAAAAAGAGAATTTTAGGTATTTATAGACCTATTTTAGTCCCTAAATCCTCTAATATAGGTGTAGATAGTGTTATTGCCCAAGAGGACACTTTACTGGATGAGCTACTTAACAAACCTGTGGACCCATTTAGTCTTATTCTTACATTTTATATGGATAGTTACGATTTTGTAAACATAATACGAAATAATTGGGACAGACTTACCTACTGTTAAAGAACTACATGATTTTCCTAAGGTAGTCTTTAAGAAAGGTAGGAATTGGAAGAATCTATTAGATACTCATAAACCTATTAAATTTTAGTACAAAACATGGAGGCATGTATAAATATCATATGTGCCCATATTGTAGATACATAGAGGTAGGGACAAACTTCTCTATCAGAGGGGCTAGATATACTACTAAAAAGGAAGTTATGTTCTTACCATAACGTTCCATGTGAGTTGTTCATCTTGCCTTTGTTCTTACACGTGGGTTCGTAGCCGATCCATCGGCTTCAACTCGGCCGCTTTCCAAGCTCTAGATCTCTTAGAAGCTCGAGACACAGTCCCTATCCCATGATGCTCTGCTGCCAAACCCCAGATCTAGTTTGTTGAACCCAACAAGAAACACAACTAAGCAACCCAATATAACAAAGTAATTATTTAAAAGATAACCTGGCTGACAAGAGGATACTAATAAGATCAAACAGACCACCAGCCATACCCGTTCTTCCAGAACATGGAGGGGGAAGGTGGGAGGGAGTGTAAGAACAAAGGCAAGATGAACAACTCACATGGAACGTTATGGTAAGAACATAACTTCTTTATGCGAAGTTGTTCAATCTCGCCGTTTGTTCTTACATGTGGGTAGCATCCCAAGCACCCTAATCCTGGGTGGCTCACAGGAGTACATTCCTGAGAACGGTGGAACCAAAGGAAGCCCAGTCCCTGGAGGCCCTGTCCACTTTGTAATGAGTAATAAATGTATGAGGTTTGGACCAAGTAGCAGCTGCACAAATGGTGTCCAAAGGTAAACGAGCTGCGTGAGCTAAGGACGTAGAAACAGCACTGGTAGAATGAGCTTTCACTTCACGTTCTAAAGGTTGATGGGATGAAGAATATGCAAACTTTATACAATCAGAAAGCCATTTGGACAACGCAACTTTGGATACCGAAAGGCCCTTCTTATTGTCTGCATGGGAAACAAATAGTTGATCTGATTTTCTGAATTCTTTTGTTCTGTCCAAATAAAATCTCAATTGTCTGTGAACATCAAGCTTATGCAACATGTATTCCAATTTACTGGCATGATGCCTGAAAAAAGTGGGAAGTTCAATGGACGGGTTCAAGTTCGCTTCGGAACAGACCTTCGGGAGAAAGGATGAATTTGTTTTAGAAACACCCTGTCTTTTTCACGGGGTGAAAGACCAAATATGGGGGCCTAACAGAGTGCTTGAAGTTCAGAAACTCTATGTGCTAAAGTAATGGCCACTAAGAAAATTGTCTTCCTAGAAAGGAACTTCAATGGACAAGAAGATGCGGGCTCAAAAGGGGGAAGCATGAATTGAGACAGCACCAAATTTAGATTCCAGGGAGTAATCGGATGTCTGATAGGGGGTCGAAGATGATGAGTCCCTTTCAAAAAGGCTCTACATAATCTGTGGGACAATGTTAGAACCCTTGTATCCCACATGGAAGTTAGATATGGCAGCCAATTGAACTCTTATAGTAGCGGCTGCCGCACCACCATGGAAAAGTGAAGTCAAAAATTCCAGAATGCTATGAATAGGGGTGATAAAGGGATCAATACCATGTTGAAAAGCCCAATGACCAAATCGTTTCCATTTACTGTTATATAGTTTCCTGGTGGAGACTTTATGTGAGGAAACCAGAATATGCTAAACCGCGGGAGACAAATCATGAGACCTGGCTAGGTTGGGAAGTGGAGCAGCCAAGCTGTCAGTTTGAGGGATACAAGAGAGGGGTGAAGAACTCCCAACGAATGAGTCAGAAGGTCTGGCATTGGGTCCAGAACCCAAGGTTCTTCCACTTGGTACTGTTGAAGGAAGGGGAACCATGTCTGCAGAGACCAAAACTGGGCTATCAGAATAACAGTCCTTCCCAGGCTTTTGGCTTTCTGTAAAAATTTGGGGATCAGCGGGGATGGAGGAAAGGCATATAAGAGACCCGAGGGCCAATCCTGTACAAGTGCGTCCCTTGGGATGTCCCCTGGTGGAGGGTATAGGGCAAAGTAGCTTCTGCATTTGGCATTCATCGGGGATGCAAAAAGGTTGCAGCAAGGCTGGCCCCATTTGCAGAATATCCTTTCCGCCACTCATTCTTTGAGGGACCACTCGTGAGGCAATAGAATGGCTCTGCTCAATTTGTCCGCTATCACGTTGGATGACCCCGGGATGTGCGTTGCTATCAGGAAGCACCTGGTGGATACAGCCCACTGCCAAATTCTCAGGGCTTCATGGCATAAGGGGTAAGTACTGGTTCCCCCTTGCTTGTTGATGTACCAGACTACAGACATGTTGTCTGTCTGTATTGCAATAGTCTCTTGAAGTAGGGAGTCGTGAAAGTGTTGCAACGCTAGGAACACCGCTCAACTCCAAGACATTGATGTGCAAACTGGATTCCATCTCTGACCAATTACCTTGGACAGTTCTTCCTTGACACAGCCCCCGCCCCCCCCCCCCACTATCAGGGAAGCATCCGTGGTCACTGTGGCTATGGGAGGGGGAAGTAAAAACGTCTGACCTACAGTAACTTGGTGGCTGTTCAACCACCAAAGGAGGTCCTTTTTGCAAGTATCTGTCAGCAAAATCTCGTGTGACATTGGAAGTTGTTAAGACCACAGCGTGAAGAGTAACCATTGGAGTATCCTCATGTGCATGCGCCCCAGAGGAACCGCTATGAGAGTCGCTGCCATGGTGCTCAACAGCTTCAGAACTTGGAATGCAGGGACTTTCTTTTCCATCAACAAAAGGGATACTTGGTTTTGTAAAGAGAGTACTCGTTCTTGAGGCAATCTGACCAGGGTGGTGGTGGTGTCTAGATCTGCTCCTATAAAGGAAATATGCTGCCACGGCGATAAAGCAGATTTTTCGAAATTTAAGGTTATGCCCAACTGGGAGCACAGGCTGATAGTGTAATCCCTGGAGTGAATCAGTTGATGCCTGGTGGTGGCGGTGAGGAGCCAGTCGTCGAGATATGAAAACACCCGGAATCCTAAATGTCTCAGGTGAGCTGTGACAACTGCCATGCATTTGAACACACTGGGGGCTGTGGTGAGACCAAAGGGCAGAGCTCGGAATTGGTAGTGACTGGCCCCCAGCCGGAAATGCAAGTGATCTTTGGATGGCCTGGCCATTTTTATGTGGTAGTATGCATCCTTGAGATCTATAGAGCACATCCAATCGCCCGTTTTGAGAAATAGGATTATCGACTGAAGCGTGACCATCCGGAACCTATCCTTTTTGACAAAGAAGTTGAGATTGCTGAGGTCTAAGATGGGCCTCCACTCCCCTGTTTTCTTTGGAACTAAAAAGAACCTGGAGTAAGTTCTGGATCCTATTTGGTCCATCGGGACTGGCTGGATGACTTTTCCAGCAGCCTCTGAATTTCTACGGCTGCTAGACCCCACAGACTGGGTGGAATGTCTGGGATTCTTGTCCGAAATGGAAGGGAATTCTGAAAAGGGAATGATGTAGCCTCTGGTGATTATGCTTTTTACCCAGGAATCTGATGTAATTCCTAGCCAGGCGTCTGGGTATAAAGCTAAGCGACCCCCGACTGCCTCCAGAGTAGGATGGTTGGGCCTCCTCTCAGGACCGCTGATAGGGTTTGCCAGGGAACTGCTCCCTGTCACCCTGGTTCTGCGGACTCCCTCTGCTGCCTGGGCGGCATCTACCATTATACCCCCCTCCTCTGCCCCTGGAGGGGTTTCACTACGTGTGTTCTGGAAAGCTCCTTGGGACTTTCGGAACCACATATTTCCACCTCTCTGCCCTTTGGGGTATGGTCTAGAGGGGGTGGAAAAACGGACTCCTACGGCAGATAGAGTCTTTTCTTCCTGCTCACACCTAGCGAGTGTCTTCTTGACTTTGGGCCCAAACAAGGAAGAGCCATCAAATGGGGTATTTACAAAGGAAGACTTGAAGGCTTCCGCAAAGGAGCATAAGTGCATCCAGGATCTTCTCCGCAGAGCTATTGCTGAAACCGCTGCCCAGCTCGATCCCTCAGCTGCATAAGACATCAGCCTCATGGACAAGTTTACAATGGAATTAAGGGTGTTAAGCTGTGCCGTCACTTTCTTGGAGACAGCATCACCTGTGTTGCCCTGTAGAGTATCTCCAAGCTCTTTTAGGAGATCTTGGTGAAGACGGGTAAAATGGGTTAAATAGTTAAGCAATCTCATTGCAAATTTCGCAGAACTAAAGATGCGTTTCCCATATCTGTCCATCGTCCCAGAATCTCTATTAGGAGGATGGACAGAGGAAGCGGTATCTGACATCTCTTTCTTGGTGGCCGCCGCCACCACCATGGCATCAACAGGAACCCCTTTTGTGAGAAGGGACTTATCCTGAGGGCAGGTGATAAATTTGTTGGGCCTCCGAGGGACCAGGTCCAAAGAATCAGGAGACTCCCACGCCTTTCGAGCGATCAAGTCCATTAATTCATCAAAAGGTGGAGAAACCCAGGAGGTGGAGGGCTGAGACCCAAAGGCCTTCAGGAGCACCAACTCATCCTCAGTAGGGGGTAAGGGACTGCCAGTCACCCCTCTGCCTTAGTATTTCAAGGATGTCTGCAAAAGAGACATCCTCAGAGGATGACCGTAGGGACCCTTCAGATTCCTGATGTTAAGGATTCCTGGGGGGGATCTAAATGCCTCCTCTTACACAGTCTTTTCCTGGGGACTTCATCAGTGAGGGCATCTGGTGAAGTCTCAGTCAATCAGGGGTCACCCAATAGGGTTACCTGAGGCTCTGGGTCTCGACGCTTAGTCGGAACCTGTGGTGTAGAGATAGAGCGTGGCTCTTTGGGGAGGAAGAGGAAGGAATCGAAGTAGTGAGGGTCTTGGCAGACATGACCTTTCTCATGGCATCGAAGGCACCGGATTCATGACCTGAGGAGTCTGCCGGGTCCGAAGAAGATGGTAGCCTCCCAGGGGCAGAGACCACGAGCTCCGAACCAGAGGACGGAACCAAGCTCATCTGCGCCAAAGCCCCAAGAGGGAGAGTCGGAACCAAAGCTTTGGTTCGACTCCCCCCCCCCCTCGGAACCAGCAAGAGAGTGTCAGCTCCGAAGAAGTCAAGGTCGAAGGAGCCGAGAGCACTGGAACAGGCCTCAGCTCCGAGAGTTCTACCACTATCGGATCCTCTCTTTCCGGCTCCAAAGGCTCAACTGGCCTTGAAGGAGGAGCAGAACTCATACGAGGGGTCGTAGGCTTTGAAGCCAACTAGGTCAAAGCTGCAAGCAATTTGGCCAGGGCCGGATTCACCAAAAGTCTCTGTACCACTCGGTCCACATCAATGTCAGAAAGGGCACCAGAAGAACGGGTCAAAGGAGCCGAAGTCGTCACTGATTTAAGGATCGGAGACTTCAAAAACCTCCGACACCGGTTCCAACACAATGACTTGGCTCCTAGGTAAGGGAACAGAGTCTTGCCACAGGTGCTCGGAGCCGAAGACTTGTGCTCCGAAGACACCTCAGACGACTTCAACCCCTTCGAGGACTTGGAGGTCTGGTCAGTCTTATCCAATATATCCTGGAAGTCCGATTTCAACAGTCCTCTATCTACCAATTTCCCTCACCTCTCTAATAACACCCAGTCACTGAAGGAATGGCAGAGAAGAGCAATCCTCCTGTAAATGTAGCGGGCCCAAACAAACACAAGAACTATGATTATCCATGATGGACATCTTTTGTCCACAGTCACACATTTTAAACCCAGATTTTTGCTTCTCTGACATTATGAAAAATTGTCCAATCAGTAATAATAATAGCACAAAAACAGCTTAGAAGTTCAGATTCCTGAACTGCAATAACTATAGAAAAAGGGATACAATAAAGAAAAAACAAATGCTCAATACAGAATATAACAGGATAGGGTATTAAATTTGACAGAGCCCTGTCAAGTAGAGTAAATCAGGAAGGCTAAAGGCCTAGGAGCAAACCGCTCTGAACTAAAAAGCAAAATACCAGCTTAGATACCTACTCTAAACCACAAAAAGGAAGGAATATGTGAAGCCTCACTAAGTATCAGATAGTTATTATAAGTGTAAATATCCAAATATATAATAAAAAGGATACTGGCCCGAGCTTCTTCTGAAGATCGTGTGATCTGTTGCAGCGGCAAACTAGATCTGGGGTTTGGCAGCAGAGCATCATGGGAAAGGGACTGTGTCTCGAGTTTCGAAGAGATCTAGAGCTTGTAAAGCGGCCGACTCGGAGACTATGGATCGGCTCTGAACCCACGTGTAAGAAAAAACGGCGAGATTGAACAACTTCACATCATAGGTTTGACTGTAATTCAAAAGGAGTGGTCTATCTTGCTAAGTGTTACAGCTGCCCTGCCTTCTATATCGGAAAGACTGATAGAAGGTAGAGAGACAGAGTATATGAACATTTGTATAGCATTAGAAACAACAAACTAGACAATGACACTCACTCTTTTCCTAATCATTGTTTTATGTTTAGAGCTATAGAATGTGTAACCTCGGATGCTACTGGTGGCCCACTACTATTGTTACTTGAAAAAATGGAAATATTTTGGCAACTACGTACGTTTGCATGTCTCTATCCAGGTCTTAATGAGATGTATTCTATCAAATGTATTTTAAAACTGAAAAGTCTTTTAAGATAATCACAGCTATATATTTTTAAAGTAGTTTTTAAAAACCTTTTAGGGCAGAAATGTATATTATTTTACATAGCAAACATTTTATGAATTTTACATGTTATGCATATTATATTATTTTACTAAATAGAGTTGTCCCAGTAGGAGCGATGTAGGAGTTTTGCATTAGTTTAACTGTTTTAGTTTGTTTAAATTTATGTTTTTTGGAGTATTACATAATTAAAGTCAGAAACTCATTTATAAGTATGGTTTCTGACTTTTATACTTTTTGTATAGTATATTAAGTATTTTTTATAAGTTTTTTTAGAATATTTATAGATATATAAACTATGACTTAAATTAATAAATATGTTAGGTTTTAATTAATTTAACAAGTAGTAGATATAATTCATGGTATGTGTGTTTAAGGCATTTTGGCTTAGGCTGTGAGGGTATGTAAATGCATTGGTTGGTGTTAATCAGCTGTTCTAACTAGTGGGGTGGATCATCTGACTGATGTTCATGTTATATATACTGTGATTTGAATATTTAATTGCATCTGAAGAAGTCTAGCTATCCAGCCAGACGAAAAGCGCTTTATGGAATAAAAAGTTTGCATTACTAGCTTGCAAGTTCGTGTATTTATTCTTTTTGTGGAGCATGTGTTGTCAATCTTCACCAATCCTTGACAGTGGGTTCGGTTCTGAACCTCAGAATCGAGACGGCCGTTTATTTCAGCTCACACTCTCCAAACTCTTGAGCCAGGCTCTACACCCATAATGCTCCTCACAGAGATTACCTCAGATCGAGTTTGCCAAGGAGTGGCAGTCAGACGTGAAAGGTCATGAATACATGATAGCAAGATTAATTGAGGTCAAATATGAGTCCTTAAAGGGAAGCTAGCCAAGGGCTAAATTCGGTCTACTATGAGTCTCAGGATGGGGGAACGGAGGCTGGGGATATCAAGGATTGGTTAAGATCGACAATACAGATGGAACGTTTATGGTACGACATAACTTCTTTATCTGATGTTGTCAATCTTCACTTGGTCCTTGACAGTGGGACAGAGTCCCCAGCTACTTTAGCCTCGGGAGGTCTCACAGAAGAATATTCCTAAGCACCATATAGCCAAAGGATGCTCGTCCCATTGAGACTGATCCAATTTGTAATGAGTGATAAAGGTATGATGAGAAGACCAAGTGGCTGCTGCACAGATGTCATCTAAATAAGCTCTGGCATGAAAGACTGCAGTAGTAGCTACTGCTCTTGTAGAATGGGCTTGAACTGTTTTTGGGAGCTGGAGTCCTTTAGAATGATAAATTAATGTGATGCAGTCTCTAAGCCTCTTGGGCAAGGTAACCTTAGAAACTGGATTACCAAGATGGAGAGAAGAAAATGGCACAAAAAGTTGGTTTGATTTTCTAAATACTTTTGTCCAGTGAAGATAAAAACGTAGTTGTCTGTGCACATCAAATAAATGGACAGCATATTCTCCCTTGTTTGAAAAATTTGGGAAAAAACTGCTAGCTGTAGAGTCTGATTAATATTATTCTCAGATACAGCCTTGGGCAGAAAGGAAGGGTTAGTGCGAAGTGCAACTCTATCCTTATGAAAAATTAAGTATGGAGGTTCGCACACTAGGGCATGAAGTTCTGAGACTCTTCTGGCAGAAGCGATAGCCACCAAAAATAAGGTTTTCCAAGACTGATATTTTAAGTCCCAAGTTGATGATGGTTCAAAGGGGTTCCTAGTCAGGGCCTGAAGAACCACAGTTAAATCCCAAGGGGAAGAGGTTCTTTAAATGGAGATCTTAGCATTAGAACACCTTTTGGGAATGCTTTAAACAGTTTGTATGACAGGGGCACCCTCCACTCCTGTATGGAAGTTTGAAATTACAGTTTGGTTCCTCTGTTTCAATGATTAAAGCATGACTGACTAGTAAAGCGAAGCCAGAAAATCTAACACTTTGTGGATAAGACTGGAATAACGATCTATATCTCATTATCCAGAGTCAATCTAGCAAATTTTTCCCATTTACTTTGGTATAATCTCCTTGTAGACTATTTGTGATGAATGATGATAATTTGTCGGGCAGGTGAGGAAAGAGAAGGATGCTTGGCAATCATGGGAATTGGAGAAGCCACGCAGTGGACTTGATATTTTGGAGATTCGGATGCACCATGCCCTCCAGAAGGGAAACCTAACTTGTCAAGGCCAGAGGGGGACAATGACAATTATTGAATTTTCCATCCTTTTGGCTTTCTTCAGGAAGTGTGAAATGAGAGGGATGGGGATAAAGGCATAAAGCAGACCAAGAGGCCAATCAAGGAGAAGAGGTGACTCCCCCTGGAGGAGGATTACGGCAAAGTAACTTCTGCACTTGTTTAGAGGAGAGGGAAAAAGGTCACAGCAAGGTTGGCCTCAGTGGTGAAAAATGTTGTTCACCACACTGTTGGATTGAGAGACCACTCGTGAGGTTAGAGAATAGTTCTGCTCAATTTGACCGCTATCCTGTTGAAGCTCCCTGGAATGTGCATTGCTGTGAGAAATTGGTTGGAAGAAATCATCCATTGCCGAACTCTGAGTGCTTCTCGATACAACGGGTAAGATTTTGTTCCCCCTTGTTTCTTTATGTACCAGACTATTAACATGTTGTCAGTCCGAATCACTACTGTTCCTAGAGGGAGGACATCTTGGAATGCTTGCAACGCTAGCAGCACTGCCCTCATCTCTAGTACATTGATGTGCAAGTTGGCCTCCAGTTGGGTCCATGTGGCTTAGACTGTCCCTCCCAGATAATGCCCCCTCACCCTGTCTGGGAAGCATCTGTGGTCACTGTGGCTTGGGGCTGGGGAAGAATGAAGGGACAATCCACGAGAACCTGGCTAGAGTACAGCCACCACAACAGGTCATGGTTGCAATGATAGGTAAACCGAATTGGCTGAGGCATTAGCTGATGTATGAGAGACCATTGGGACGCTAGTAGCCATTGAAATATCTGCATTTGATACCTTGCCAAAGGAACTAGAGTGATTGCTACTGCCATGGAGCCTAATGTTTGAAGAACTAGTTTTGCAGGGACCTTGTTGTTGCATAGTAATTGACCGGCCTGGGCTCTTATATGTTGTAGCCTTTCTGGAGGGAGAGATGCAATTCCCAAGACAGTGTCAAAGTGAGCGCCATTAAAATCCAGTTGCTGAGTGCGTTGAAGTGTTAACTTTTTGAAGTTTATAGTTATTCCTAGAGATGTATGGTGTAATCTCTTGCCCATTCTGACACCTGGTGGTAGCAGTGAGAAGCCAGTCGTCGAGATATGGAAATACTCGAAACTCTTGCAGTCTTAAATGAGCTGCTACTACTACTGCCATGCATTTGGTAAACACCCTGGGGGCTGTGGTGAGTCCAAAGGGCAGTGCTCTGAATTGGAAATGACTGGCTCCCAGCCGGAAGTACAAAAACCTCCTGGAGCTCTTTTCCATTTTTATGCAGTAATAAGAATGTTGGAGGTCAATAGAGCACATCCACTTGTCTTTTTCCAGGAATGGAAGTATCGACTGAACCGTGACCATCCGTAATTTGGTTTGTTGAACTGCCTTGTTGAATTGGCTGAGATCCAAGATGGGTCTCCAGTCCTCTTTCCTTGGGCACTAAAGAATCTTGAGTGAAATCCGGATCCTTTCTGGTCTGGTGGAACTTTTTGGATCACTCTTTTGCTTAGCATTTTTTGAATTTCTAGAACTGTTGCTTCCCTGAGACTGGATGGTACATCCAGGAGTTTTTTCTGGGGTTTTGGAGGTTATGATAGAGGAATTTGGTAACCTCTGCATATAATTCCCTGCACCCATTTCTCAGTTGTTAAAATTTGCCAGGGAGATTGGTGCAGAGAAAGCTGTTCCCTGACTGCCTCCTAGGCAGGCAATTAGGCACCTATTCAGGGGTGCTGGTAGGAAGCTCCAGAGAAGGGCCATCTAGATCATTTTTTTGTCTTTGATGGATGTGTATACCACCAGTTGCAAGGTACTGCCATGGGGGTATCTTTTGCCCCCATGTATGCAAATTTGTTCATGGCACTTTTTGAGTTTGACTATTTGTATAAGCATGAGTTTGTGAAAAATGTTATTGCCTATTACAGATACATAGATTATTTAATTTTTGTTTGTAAAGGTGGTAGGCATAATGTTATGAATTTTCAGTTGGATTTAGAACAAAATGTTTATGGTGGGAAATTTGATGACACAGTGTAGTAGCATGGTTCATTTCCTTGATTTAGTTCTAGAGGGTGTTAATGGTGGGGGCATTAAGACTTCAGTACACAGAAAATTTGCAGATAATTTCCATTTTTTGCATGGGGCTAGTTTTCATCCTCAACATTTGCTGGAAGCCCTACCCTATGGGGTGTTTGTTCGAATGCACAGAATTTGTAGTAATTGGGGGGATTTTGTAAGAGAGTGTAGATATACTTTTTTACATGTTTATTAACAGGGGTTATAACTACAATGCAGTTAAGAAGTCTTTACAAAGAGTTGTAGCATTTAGACTGGGGTTAAATTAGTGTCAAAATATCATGCACTGAGAAAGGAATAATACTGAATCGTGCAAAAATCAGATATATTTTGTTTCAGTTTATAATAGTCTGAGCAACAGGATTAATAAAATATTACATAACTGTTGGAAATTTTTACTTCTGGGCATGGAACTGGAGAGAATAATAGCTATTTTTAGCTATTTCTCTATGCCTAATGAGACACTACACATAATTCCTGCCATGAGGGGCACTCACCCTTGTGATGGTTGCTCTATATGTTTCTGTGTTGCAAATTAAAAAAAAATAAATGGTATAAAGATTTCTCCTGGTGGTAACTTTTCATAAAACAGTGAAGGGATAATATATGCTCTCAGCTGCCCTTGTAATCCCTTGTAATTCATTTTATATAGGAGAAATCAAAATGAAATTTAAAGTAAGAATGCAGGAACATATAAGAGATATAAAGAATGGTAAAATAGAAAGTAATGCTGCAATGCATTTCAATACAATTCATAATGTTGATCATTCTTTGTTTATGAAAATTGGTGAAATATGTGCTATTAAGGGCAAACTTCTTTGTAAAGAATCTGTTTATATTTTAAGGTTCAATACTATGGTACCTGTAGGCTTAAATTTAGAAATTAATTGGAAACAATTACTATGTAACTGAATAAGTTTGTGTGTTTAGTATTACTCCTGGAAGGCTGTAAGCCTAGGCATTAGAGTGTTTGTGCTGTGACCAGTTGTGGATTTCTTCTTGCTGCTGTTCTTCAAGTTGTTACATACAAGGTCTCTCTGGATCCCCGGTTTTGTGGTCCATTTCTGCCTCTAGGGCAGCGTCTTCCATTGCTTCCCCCTCTGTCCTGGGAGACGTCTTTGCCTCGTGAATCCTGGAAAGGCACTTTGGATTTTTTAAACCAGTCTCTCCCACTCCTTTGGTTCCTAGGGTACGGTCTCTGAAGAGTGGAGAAACATATGCCAACAGCAGAAAGGGTCTTACCGTCCTTTTCACATCTGGCTAGGGTATCTTATACCTCGGGTCCAAACAGGGAAGATCCGTCAAACGGAACATTGATGAATGACGCTTTAAATGGCTCCGCAAAGTCGCACAAGCACATCCAGGAATGCCTTCTAATGGCTATGCCTGTATCTGCTGCCCTAGTTGTCCCTTCAGCTGCATGCGCAACAAGCCTCATGGACGAGTTAGAAATTGCTTCTAGGGTTGCAAGCAGAGAAGCAAATTTATCTCGTACCCCTTCAGCCACTGCTCATTTGAGGGCATCTCAAAGCTTCTTGATCCTCTGTAGTCTTCTAAAGTGTGCCATATAATTCAAGGACCTTACAGCAAAAGCTGAAGAAGCATAAACACGCTTCCCAAATCTATCAAAAGTCCTAGATGCCTTGTTAGGAGGATGGATAGTAGGACATTCCTCAGCAAGCTCTTTTCTGGTGGCTGCTGCTACCACCATGGCATCAATGGGAATTCCTTTAGCCACTGCGGTTCCTCATAAGGGGCTGATAATACTTGATCAGGTCTCTTAGGGAATGGCTCTATGACATCTGGTATCTTCCACACCTGCTGAGGGATCAGTTTAATGAGACTATCAGCAAGCAGAGAGATCCAAGAAGTCGAGGGTTGGGCATGAAAAGTCTTCAGGTATACCGATTCCTCCGAGGAAGTTTGGGAGGAAGACCAGCCACCCCTCTGTTTTAGGAGCTCTAGGATGTCCCCAAAGGAATCATCATCAAGGGGTGACCTGGGGAACCTTCCCCTTCATCACAATCAGTATCTTCAGTGAGAGACTCTTCCGGAGAGTAAGTGATTTCTCTTGCATTTTCTTTTTGCATGGACTTCCTCAGGGAGATGACCCAGGGAAGTATCTGAAGAGGAGACTACTAAGGTAGGTGTTTACCTGAGACTTTTGTGCCCTCTGTTTTGGGGATGAGACTGATGGTAGCTCAGGTCGAGGAGATACAGTAATCTGTCCCAACAAGGATTGTGAGTCTCCAACAGACAATGCCTTCTCCATTATCTGGAAGGCTGCCATCCCCTTGTAGCGGGATGGAAGCCCGGAACCAAAATAGACTCCTTCAGAACTGGGGTCACACCCCACACCGAGGAGGCAGCTGCCAGAACAGAACTACAAAGGCCGAGGCACCGAGAGACATGGACAGTATCTCGGACCCGACCAGAGAGTCTTGACCCCAGGAGGTCTCCAGTGCCGAAAGCTCGGAGGTACTCAAGGTGGTTCTTGGAACCGGAGATGAAGATGCTACCAGAACTGAGAGTTGGAGCTAGGAGAGTCGGGAAAGAGGTCTCCAAAGGCTCAGCAAGAGTTGGAGGAGAAGGGTATGGGGGTGTCATAGGAAGAATACCTCCAATGCCGGTGTGGCTTGGAACAGAGGACAATCCCCTTGTCACCAGCAGCAGATCCACCAGTCTCAATGTCTCTCTCTGAGACACTCTTAGTAAATCGAACAAATGTAGTGGAAGGAGATTTAGGGGATCTCACTTCCACAAAAGGAGAGTCTTTAAAAGGGTCCACAGATGGGGAATATGACATTCTTGGGAGCAGAGGCAGCCCTAATTGCCTCAGTACTGATGTATCAGATGCCGAAGAAGAAGCTGTTGTCTCCAAAGCCAATTTAGAAGTAGTTCCAGTCAGATTCTCTGGTGCCTGCGAACTTGTCTTTACAGAGGAAATTTCTGGTATTTTTCTTGACAGTTCCGAAGAAGGCCTTTTCTTTGAAGCAGGTGAAAAAGATGAGCAAGTGTTAGCTTCGGTCCTGGACTCAGAAATGGCCTCGTCAAATCAGGACTTAAGGAGTCCTTTCAAAATGAGTTTATTCTTTCTGTCAAGGTACTGGTTGAAAACTCATGACAAATTGCAGTTTTCCTGTAAATTAATTTTTCCAAGGCAGTACACACACAGGGTATATGCCCGTCTGAATTGGGCATTTCCCGACATTTTTTACACCTCTTAAACCCAGAGGTACCTTTAGTAGATTTAGAAGGAGAAGGTTTTTCCTCTTGTTCAGACATAACAACCAGAAGAGATCGTCAGCAAACACGTTACAGAAGAGAGAGAAATGAAATAGAAAGAAAGCCTTTTTTTTTTTATAGTTAGAAAATACCAACAATGGTATGTGAGAATACCATAAAGTGTGAGTGAGAGAGAGGAAAGAGTACTAATGATGGTACTGGATAGTCTACCAATGGTAGAAGAAAGACAAGAGGGAAAAATTAGCTGCAATAAGAAAGGGAGGAGTGGGTAGAAATATTAAAAGAGTTATAAAGAGAAGGAAGTGTATAAATTAGACAATACTCACAGAAAAAAATATGCCACGGCTCTAGAGAAGGAACGAATGCGTCTGTTCTGTGAATCGGCAAATGAGATCTGAGGTAATCTCTGGGAGGAGCATTATGGGTAGAGCCTGGCTCAAGAGTTTGGAGAGAGTGAGCTGAAGTAAACGGACGTCTCAGTTCCGAGGTTCGGAACCAAACCCACTGTCAAGGATTGAGCAAAGACTGACATCAGATAGCACAGTTTTCAAAATAAGTGAAGAAGGTTTGGTAAATATGAAGGTATTCAACAAACATGAGGAAAATACAAAATTATGCACACAGGCATCAAGTCTCAGAGGAAGAATCTTATTCAAATGGGGATGCAAAAAAGGTAACTTACTGCTCAGCTGGTCATGACTTTTTATAGCTATGTCTGATTAATTCCCAAGATTTTACTCCATCATTCCTACAATCTGTGATTTTGTGACAGAGCAGGGAGTGCCTTTCATTTTAAGGAAGAAGCAGTTACCAATAGCAAGCGAGGAATGTGGCAAACATGCTAAATTAAGTATTTTAAATTATTTACGAACATTCTTTTCCTATCTTTTGCACAATGACATGCAGTGTCTACAGGAGTATACTGTATTTCCTAACACTCATAGGTTCATATATTCATTCATGTCATGTCCTCCCATTATTTGCAACATCCTTCATAAAAATCTAACTTTTAACACTCACTCTCTAGATTTAGTTGACCTTTGTCTACTACATCACCAGCAGAGGGATAGCAAGGGGATGCATCATCAAGCATGTAAGGGAGAACATTCATTAAAGTTTACAGACATATCTCAAAGGTAACCCTAGGGTAATGTCGCAGATGGATACAGTACATTTATTTGGACCATGGCTTCATGAAAAGTGTATGAAGCGTTTCATTAAAAATGACCCAAATATACAAAGCATGATAGGCAGGGAAATTAACTGCAGCCTCAGTACATGTAGGAACCTCAGCAAACCATTTTAAAACAGGATATGGCGTAGGAAACCCCTGTCAAAGTGATGCTTCCAGAATGGGCATCAAGACTCCATTACGTGATGTCATCACCCATTGATTGGTACAGAAGATTTATATAGTTAAACTAGGGAGAAAATTTTCACATTATACATATCATACAGACATAAGTGGACACTACAAAAGGAGATGATGTGATGCACTTTATTTGTGTAACATGATGACCTGCATTTTTATAAAGCATATGCAATGGTCCAATTAAATGCATCATCTTACCCAAGTCTTGCAGTGTTTTAAAGTATATTATTATAAGTTTATTTCTACAAAAGTACCATGTTCTCCATTTAAATCCCTGTTGCAGTAGCCTAAGCTATTTGGGTCAATTTCCACAGCTTACAAACTGAGTAGGAAAATAATTAAGAATCTAGAAGCAACTGGTGAATGGTTACAACAAAGCCTATTCTGGATCTGGAAAAAGAATCCAGTTTGTTCTGCTTTATAAAAGTAGGTAGAGAAGACACGTTGCTGCCTCCAGAACACTTTGGTCCAACCCCTTTTTTTAGAAAGTCATCAAAGAAGCCAAAGCCCTTGAGGAATAGGCCCTAACTCTGCCTGGAAGTGTCTTATGGTGAGTATTAGAAAAATGGCAATATCATGAAACAATTATCTGCAAATGGTCTGCTTTCACACTGGTTGTCCTTTCTTCTTCCATTCACGGGAGACAAACAGCTGATTAGGTTTCATGAAGGCTTGAATTCTGTCCAGACAGTATCTGAGCTACCTGTGGATATCCTGAGTGAAGACTCTCTTTTTTCTCTCTGTTATTGGGGTCAGGGAAAGATAAAATGAGATCAATAGCCTGGCTTAATGTAAATTCTTTGACCAATTTAGGCATAAAAGAAGGGTTAGTTCTCAAAGAAACCCTGTCCTTGGGAAAAATGAGATAGGTCTGACTCACTATAAGAGCTTGTAATTTATATACTCTCCCAGAAGTCATCATAGTGATAAGTAAAACAAGTCTTCCATGTTAAGAATCTCAATTAAGCCTGATGATCTAGTTTAAATTGAAAAAAAAGACAGCAAGCTTTTCAAGCACAAAGTTAAATCCAAACAAGGAGCCACATGCTTGCTAGGTGGACAGATATGAGACCCTACTTTCAAAAACTATTTAACTGCAGGATGGTTAGAAAGGGGGATCTAAAGGCAAACAAGCAGAAATGGCCAACTGAATCTAAATAATCAAGAACTAGAAGCAGCCGGGCCTTCTGAGGGTCCTCCCTCCTTGGAATGGCACCAACTAGAAAATCTTTTCCACATGCACATATATGATTTTCTAGTAGCAGTTTTTTTTCTTCCACCTCCAATAGGTTCATAGGTACTAGGCAATCGGCCCTAGGGCCTATACAAGCCTAGCCATAACAATTCCCTGGCTATGTCTGCTCAGATAAAAGGCATTAAAATGTTATCATCCGGGCAGTTAAATGGAGATTTCAGGTTGTAATGTATCAAATGACCATTGTCTTGGGTGAGCAAATCCAGCCTATGGGGGAAGGCTGTGGTAATTGCCCTTGTCCGGATTGAAAAAGAAAGGACAGCCACTGTCGCCTAGCTAAAAGGAAGTCATCACCACTATTCTTGGTGTGTTTTTCTGGATCTTCAGATCATCTCTGGCCATCAGTGGAAAAGCATACAGGAAGATTACCATCCACAGGAATGAAAAAGCATTTGTCTTCCAGACCTGTTAGCAAGGAGTCAACGACCAGAATTTCTTTAGTTGCCTGTTCTGTGAACAGGCAAACAGAGCTACTGGAGGTGTTTCCCACAGATGAATCAATGCTAGTAAGACACCAGGATGAAGTTTCTATTTGTTAGTATCTGTTAGGCCTTGCTTAGTTTTGCTCTGACAGAACGTATGAAGCCAGCAGAGTAGAGGTGAGTTGCTATCTCCCAAGCTGCAAGAGGTTATGATACCCCCTTGCTTATGTACGACATCACTGTTATGGTGTCTGTGTAAACTTGTAGAGGTTCAGGGGACCAGATGTGACTTAAGACTTTCAAAGTGTTGATTCTCTGCTAATATCTCTCTCTGACCATTGCGTACTTCTGTCTGTTGAGAGGGTTTCACAGAGCTTTCACACATGCCAGGTCTGATGCATCTGTAGAGATAGACTGGAGAGGGGTGGGAATAGAAACAGAGAACAAGACTGCAAGACATCTGGTCTACCCACCAGAAAATCCCCCTTTCTACAAATCCATGAACAGGGATCTGAAAAGATAATAGGGTGCAGACGCCCAGTGCAGACTGACGAGGTATCACTGGATTTGCTGCATGTGAAGTTTGACCAGGGGATGCATAAGAATCATCAATGTCATTTACCTCAAAATCCTAAGCAATTGCCATGCAGATGCCTGGCTTTGATTGGAAAAAAAACAGGAAGAACTGTTGAAATAGCTCTACCTTATCTGGGGGGAAAAAGGTTCTTTCCAGGGCAGAATCTAACAAACAACCCAGAAATTCAAACCTGTGAGAAGGGATGAAAGATGATTTCTGAATTTTGATTTGAAATCTCAGAATGAGTAGAAAACTCTCGACGACTGGAAAGCGTTGATAAAGTTAAGACAATCACCCACTTATGGAAAAAAAAGGTTAATACACTAGAGTCTGCAATAAGCAATTACTGGCACCAGATAGTTTGTGAATACAATTGGAGCAGCAGCGTCTAAAATTTAATACAGAGAACACAATGTCAGCAAGACATAGAAAAACTTACAAAAAAAATTAACTGCTTGCAAATAGGAATGTTATAAGCAACCTTGAAGTCTACTTACCATGAAAGCTAAAGAAGGGAGAATAAAGGCCTGATGGGAAAGTATTTTGAACTTTTGAATCTTGACAAAAAGGTTTAGAAAGGAAATATTCAGCACATACTTCCCTCTTTGGTACCACAAAACTCTTTGAATAAAAACATTTGCTCCTCTGGCAATGAGACACTGGTTCTATTACTATTGATGAAACAATGCAAATGACGACATGATGTCTGTATAATGGAGCTTTTCTTCCCGGGCCACCACTGAAAAATGGCACTGCTCAGTTGGACATTCCTGATATATATATGCCAGAAAATAAATTAACAAACAAGTTATTCCTTTGGTGGCTGTAGATACTGTCCAGTTTTAAAGAGTGTATGCTTACCAAACATAATACAGGCTATGACCTGTGAGGTCATCATGCCATACAACTGTTAAGACCTAACTTTACTTCAGCTTGCATAAAAAAAGCCTTCTGAGAAATTGACCCAGCTTCATGGAATCTAATGCCAAATGAAATAAACTCAATAACCTTACAACGTTAAAAAAAGCTATAAGACCATTTAACAAAGGAAACATACCATGACTACTACAAAGATGCAGCTAATAAATTCTCCTGCACAATGTCCGATTTCCTTGACTATATAAAACTGATTTTTGTTGCATTCATTTTCTTACGCAGTTCTTTTGACAATATCATGATTCAGTAAGCTACAGCGTGTATGGAAACAATTATATATATTAAAATAATTCTAACATACTTTAGTGATAAAAAATATATATATTTTACTATGTAATCTGAACTTTATATTTCATACTTTTTCATATTTCATACTTTTTCATATTTGTATCAGGCTTATTTTTTTCATCAATGTTTATTCAACTACTTGTAACTTTACTCAAATGCACAAAGTATATATTATTTTTTCTTTTAATCTAAATATTTTTTAATCATTGCATGGGAGCTTTTCTCCCCAGGTCTCCACTGAAAATGGGCTTCTTGCCCAGACAGACATCACCTGGTTAACAAATGTAAAATAAATAAATAAAATACTAACTCTGCTGCAATACTTTATTGGTTTGATTAGGATATCTAGCTACACAAGAATTGTTATGCTACTAGTATAAACCTCTGCTACATTCCATTGGCTGTGCTGCTGACTTGCAAGCCATGTTTACAGTCATTCTCTGTAAAACCTGGGATGCAACCTGAATCTACTTTAACAATTTTACCTTCTGCAGAGTTGACTGCTGAACTACATACACATGGCCTGGTAGAGCTACCTTGAAAAGAAATCCAGTAGGTTTATTCTTACTGCTTATATTTATGTGTATTCTGTCAATCTGTTGCTATATAAAGTAATTTTTTGCAAGTCTGCTACATATTGCATCTCTGCCATGTAGCCCCATATCATGGCTGAAAATGGTCCTTAGACAAGTCTGCCTACCTGGTTAATAAAATGTTTGTAAAACATGCAGTACAACTATTATCCATTCTAGGGATCTCAAATCTATATTACATTAACAAAATCTGTTGGTGGGGTAGATTATCCTCCCAAAGGATCCCCTTCTTATAGAAAAAGCTCCATATCAGACATAGTATCTCCCCACTCTCTCTTTAAATCCAACCTGGATGGGTTGATGGGGAAAATTTGTAAACTCACTCCCAGGCAAGCTTCATAGACCATTATGAACAGAGGGGAAAAAGTACTGCCAACTACACTGGCTAGGCTACTTCACTGAGCCTTAAGTATACCCTAGAAAACTTAGGCAGGTTTGTAACATTGGTACCCATACTGGAAGTGTTGTTGGTAAGCAGTTGCAGTGACAAGATGGGCAAGAGGAGGGGCAGAAATGTTAGAAATGTAGCTTACAGCTAATGGTATCAAACAGAACAGAGGCTCCAAGATCCACATGAAGCGGACAGGAGCAAGTTACAGTAATGTTTTGTTAGGAGATGGATTAACAAGCAGACATTGTTCACTGCTCCTGTAATAGGTTAACTGTTTTCTTAATGATATTTAAGGTTAAAGGGGAATCTATTTAAGTGAAGGAATGATTTTTTGGCAATACAGTAATGTGTAAGGGGCAAGATGATGAATGAGGATGCAAGTGTGTTTCAGCTGTTGCAGCACTTCAGAGACTACAAAATCAGTATAAGCACTGAAAGTCAGGAAGTGTCAACCCATATATCAATGTACTTGTACATATTTTGTGTGTTCTGTTCGTTTTTTCTAGGGATCCAGATAACAGTGATACACTTTTAGATGAGATGAGTATACCGTTAGGAGATTATGGAAATTGCAGTGAGAAATTCTATTAAAGTCATCCTGTAATGAATTTTGCACAGTAGTATTACTGCTGGTTCTAAGTAAAAGGAGGTCATCTGTATAAAGAATCATGTTAAAATTGTAGGGAGATGGTGTTGATTACAAGGTTTCATCTGCCTGACATAAATCCTCTTTCACTACATTAAAAAGTAGTTAAGCAATCCATAAATAGCTAAGACAGTTAGCCAGTTAGAAGTGTTTACTTCTTTTCTGGAGCAAAGTAGAAAACCAGAATTTATTTATTTTTTTTAACAGCCCTTCACTGTGATACAGTACAACTGCAACTGCAAACCGTACACAGAGTGTGCAAAGCAGCAGCTGTAGCCCTGGCAAGAAAAAGCCATGGCTATGACTTAGATGACCAAGGTTTGACTAGTGGCCCAAGCACTGGAATTATTTTAGCAGGGGGAGGGTAGGAGTAAGCAACCAATGTTGGCTACCCTGTCCTATAAGACAGGATGTATGGTTACTTCACTTGTGATGGCAACCTAAAGGTTAAGACCACAGCTATTTGGAAGAGGTAGAACTCTGTGCACAAGACAAAATGTCATTTGGTGGCATACAAAGGTCTGTTCTTAGGGAGTTCCCTAGAGCAGTGTCTCTCAGCGTGGCCACCACATGGGAAGGAGATATTGTTACATAGAGACTGCACAGATTCAGAGCATCTAACTACTTGGCAAGTTGCTGAAAAAGAGCTTGGCAAAGCTAGACTGCTGAAAACCATAGTTTACCATCTTTTCTCCACTGGCCATTGCCCTACCCCAGTAATCAAATTTGAATAAATAAATGACACACTAGTAAGTGCAGGGGTCATACTGCTAACACTGAACGTAAAAAGGAAAAATGGGGTATCTGAAGAGACTGACCATACACATGAAACAGCATTCCCATATATGTGTGTGTGTGTATATATATATATATATATATATATATATATATATATATATATATATATATATGTATATATAAGAGGTGTGGAAGCATAACATGCCACTGATGTCAGTGACATTTGCAGTACAGGAATAATGCATAATTAGGCCTTCTTTATAAAGTAATCTCTCCTGCAAACTTCACTAACACTGACATACCTTCCATCTTGGCGACATGTCACACTACACCATCTCCTATGTTTATGGTAGGGCTTTGTGGCTTCCTGCAATCAGCATGTTCATATAACTCTAAGTCTGTATGTTCCACAACAGCTCCAAGACACCCATATCAGCTAGAGTACATCATACACTGACTGGGTCTTTTAGCAACCTGACTTACTCAAACTGTCTATTAGCAACTTGCCACACAGTCAAATCTTCTGAATCCAGACTGCAGCTGTTAGAATTAAGTAAAGCACCCACGTATGAATTTCACCTCAGTGCGGCACAAAAGGGAAGAAAGATCAGTGACTGCAAACCCTCTCAAAAAGCAAATGAGGACAACTTTCGTTTCATAAACTCATACTTTTGCTTCAAGTAAAACCCAGAGATGGATTTATGCATCCATGGGTCAGGGCAACTCTTTCTCTCTCTGATTTCTAAACAGGCCAAAGAAATTATATGAACAAACTAGTTCATGGACAGTTCAGAAACATCTTAAATCTAAAATGTTAATCCACAAGAATATCCAATTCTTGTGAAAGCCCATTCTGTACAGGGATATCAGCTCCAAAATCGTACAAAGGGAGGGTAAACCAAACAGAAAATTATCTTCTAAGACAACTCAAACCCAAGTGAATCAAGCAGGTTAGGATGGGAACTCTGGATCAGTCATGATGTTAAGGTCCGATGGAGAGGAAGAGTCTTCAAAAGTGAGCAAAAATACTCTGAATGAAGGCTGCTTCACTGGCTGTTGCTAGGGCACAATCCTTCCCACCATAAAGTCAAAGTGAGAAGAATTGCTAACATGTCCCTAATGATGGAATAAAATACCAGACAGAAATTATGAGAATCAATAAGCTCACATACTGGTGTGGCATGTGGCACTGTTCCACTCACATGGATCAACTCCACTTGGAAGCACAGGCCTGCTAAGTGAAAAGCTACTTTGCAGCCTTGAATCACTTCTGAGACCCCAGACAGAAGATCTGGATAAGGGTCTATATCAGTTGCATGCCCCAGAAGTGGAGCTGGCCTTCACCCTACACAAGAGATCCTTGACGAGGATTGGGAAGATTTATTGCCTTGTAAGGGACAAGGCAAGGTGAACTCAAACCACTTCTTGGCAAGCATGGAGTAACAAACACTAGCATTGGTCTTTCATCCTTGAACTTCAGGATAAGGCATGGGATCAGTGGGAAATAGCTGGAAGCTGCACATGAATCTCTAGTGAACTTGGTGGAGAATGCATCCCTCAGCCCCCCCCCCCATTCTGCTGTATGTGGAAAATGATAATTACTGCATATCAGAGCTGAATTAAAACACTACAGACATCAGTTACTTTTATTAGTGAGGCATCCACGATCAACAAAACAATTTAATAACTGGGTATGGGTGCTGTCTGTGTTTGAAAGACTGACTCTGCAAATCTAACGCAATCTGTGTGAAACAAGCTGGAATAATTTCATGCAGCTAATATCTATGTGAAACAAAGATGAAATACATAATTATGGTCTTTTTTTATCATAATCAGAGGTCTGAAGTGTACACAGTTAAGACATCTATATCTGTTGGGTATATGGGAATTTGTCTGTCAATACAACTAACTAAACTCATCTGTCATCCATTAACCTAACTTTACAGGACTAGTGTACACTTGCAGGATGTAAGCCTGAATATTTACTGTGGCTACTGTTTGTGTGAAAAAGTCAAAATAAATTACTGTGATAAATGTCTTACCACAATCAGACATCTGAGGTGAATGCAGTCAGTGACTGACCACAATTGCTAGGGTAAACAGGCTACATATGGATAAAAATGACTGACACTTTTGTCAAAATCAAGTTAAAAATGTTAATTCGGCTTTGCAGGACTGGTGTGCATTTTTGTAAAGCAAGTCAGACTACCTTACTGCAGCAGTTTCTAATCACAATCAGATACATGACGTACATACAATAAATCGACTGCAAGTGACTAATACAGAGGTCGTATGTGAATAAAAGTGACAACTCTGCTGCTGTTTGATCATAGTCAAATATCACTGATTTGGCTTGGCAAGAGCAGTGTCACAACATATTATATTTGTGTGTAAGCTTGCACTTCTATGTATATCAAGATAATTGTTGCAATGCCTTTAAGAGTTACATGCTGGTTATAAATTTTCACATTCCATCACTCAAACATCAGCATTGTACACAATAAATGTTAATCTTTGGTGGTGTGGGCAGGATGTCCCTGTGAAAGCAAATGATCACTGGCACAGTGCCACAAGCAAGTTGTGCTGCCATCTCACAGTGCTTGGTTTTCTGGTCAAGTTCTTGGCTGAGGCTGTTTGTGTGTGGAATTCGTATGTCCTCCCTGTATCCATGCAGGTTTTGCCCAGCTGCAGTGATTTTTTCAAATGTCCCAAAGACCTGGCATAGATGAAGGGGCATTTCTCCAATTCACCTGTAGGTAAACATGCATTATCTGGTTTATTACAGGGAGAAATAGCATGTGTGCGATTAATCAATGACCGTGTGATAGACCTGGCTTGTCAGGGGCAGGAATGGAATGTGTGCATGTTTGTGAGCAAAATGTATAATCACTATTTTTTTATATGGAAGCATACCCGTATTTCTTGGTACCATTAATAAGTAATTATATTCCAAAATTAAGGTATAAAATGCATCACTGAGCATTTAGACTCTCAGAAATTCACCAAGCCATACGCCACTCACACCCCCAAATATAAGTGAACTATGGCATATGCTTAGTAAGTTAATCTGCCTGGGACCCACCTAGCTAAAAACAGCCCTGCTTAGATGTGTGCACACATGATCACTATAGTTTTTTGTTGGAACTGTGAACAGTGTGGGCATTATTAGTCCTTCCTCACAATAAAACCTCAGGGCTTTGCATAACTGGTTATTATAGCTAGTCTAGCTGAAGAGTACGTTCTGGAAGAAACAAGTTGGAATGCATTACAGTGATGGTTATTGTTTCACTTTTCTCACAATCAAACATTGTATGTGCATACACTGATTAGTGGGAGTTTTGGGAGTAGGTGTAGTTTGATATAGCAACAATTTGAAGTACATTACTGTAGTCATTTGTACTTTTACTTTTGCCCACTCGTATTTTGGTGATAGTGGTAAGGAGGCATGCTGTGAATATGTATGAGAGCAGCAACTTAAAATATAGGACTGTGGCAATAAAAAAAAGTTGTGTACTCGCCATAATGTTCCATCTGTGTTGTCCAATTCCCTTCTTCCTCAACTGTTGGGGTCAGATTGGACCCTCAGGTCTGATTCGGAGCTTTTTCTAGCTCATGGAATACAAACTCGAACTCTTCCCTTACCCATAACACCCTAGTCACCTAACATACCTCAGATCTTGTTTGCTGACCTTTAAACCTGCAAAGCAGTAGGAAATGCTAAATCAAGAGAATGTGGGATTCAAAGGAAGAGTAGTTCCTCCAAGCATCTTTTGATCCTTCCAAAAATCAAAAAGGAGGGGACTGGAAGGAGGGAAGTTGAGGAAGAATGAACATGGACAACACGGAACGTTATGTTGAGTACATAACTTCTTTATCTGATGTTGTCGATTTTCATTCATTCCTCAACAACTGGGGCAGAGTCCCCAGCTACTTGAAACCGGGGAGGCTGCTAAGAAAGGATTTTCCTGAGCACTGTTGAGCCAAAGGCTGCTTTTCCATTCGAGACCAGATCCAATTTGTAATGAGTAATAAAGGTATGAGCATTAGCCCAAGTTGCAGACCACAGATATTCTCTCTGGAAGACCTGGATAAAATACTGATGAAGTTACCATGGACTTGGTTGAATGGGCTTTTAAATGTTTTGACAAAGACAAACCAAATTTGTTATAGACAAAGGAAATATAATCAGTTAATCATCTGGCTAAAGTTACTTAGGCAACGGGCAATTTCAAAAATGAAACCAGTAACTGATCTATTTTTCTGAAATACTTTGTTCTATGCAAACAGAAACGTAACTATCTGAGAACATCTAACAAATGGAACATGTATTCTTTGTTCATGAAATTTGGAAAGAAAACTGGAAGATTACTAGACTGATGTTGGATTCTGACACCACCTTAGGAAGAAAGGATGGGTTGGTCTGTAATGTTATCCCGTATTTATGGAAAATTAAATAAGGAGGGTTAGAAGATAACACTAGAAGTTCAGAGACTCTTCAAGTGGAGGTCATAGCCACCAAAAAGATAGTTTTCCAGATTAAAAATTTTAGTTCACATTTTGCTGATGGTTCAAATGGAAATAGAGTTAAAGCTTGCAGAACTAAATTCAAATCGCATGACGGAGTTGGATCTTTAAAAAGAGGTCTCAGAGGAAAGGTACCCCTTTATAAAGGCCTTACAAAGTTTTGAAAAAGCTAAGGTGGAACTGTTAAGTCCTATATGAAAATTACAAATGACAGCTATTCGCAGTTTAATAGCTGAGGAACTAGTTCCTTCATTAAATGTGTAGCCAAAAACTCAAGAACTATATGTATTGGTGCTGAACAGGGGTCAATGTCTTTTTGTTGTGCCCAAAAATAAATCCTTTCCATTTACTTCTGTAAACTTTCCTAGTGGAAGCTTTATGGGAAGATAAAAGAATGTGGCCGACATGGGAGGAGAGCTGGGGTTGTCTGGCTATCAGTGGAAGTGGAGAAACCATGAGGTCAACTGTAGGCCTAAATTGTGCAGGTGAATCATGTCTGGCAGGTGAGACAGGAGGTCTAGAATTAGATCCAGAATAAGTGGCGGGTGAACTAGATGAGGCCAAAGAAAGGGGAACCAAATCTGATGAGACCAATAATGGGTGATTTGGATGACTTTGCTCTTCAACCGAGATGCTTTCTGGAGAAACCGGAAGATTAGAAGGGTTGGGGGAAAGCATAGATGAGACTTGGGGAGGGGGGCCCTCAAATCGTGGAGATAATCATCTCTGTGATTACCCCCACACACACCCAGGATCAGGGCAAATAAACTGCTCTACTTGTTACTGAGGGGAGATACAAAGAGGTAGCAGCAAGGCCGGTCGCATTGGTAGATAGCTTTCCCCCAACTTTCATGTTGACAGACTACTCGCAAGGCAATAAAACGGATCTGCTCAACTTCTCTGCTATCACAGTGGATTTCCTCAGAATGTGTGTTGCCATCAGAAATCGAGTGTATGAGAATGCCCATTGCCACACACTGAGAGCTTCTTGATGCAGGAGGTAAGATCTGGTTCCTTCTTGTTTGTTGATGTACCATACACCACTGACATATTGTCCATCTGAATCACAATAGTCCTAGGTAAGGATAGTCTTGAAAAGCCTGAAATGCTAGGAGCACTGCTCTCATTTCCAAGACATTGATGTGTGTGTTGGCCTCTTCAGGGAACCAGGTGCCTTGGACTGTCTTTCCCAAGAACTGCCCCCCCCCCCACACACACAATCTGGGAAGTGTCTGTGGTCACTATGGCTTTGGACTGAGGAAGAATGAAGGGATATAGCCTTGTAATATCTGATCTGAGTGAACCCACAACAGGTACTTTTGCATGCTTGAGTTATTCTGATATGGGTGGACATAGGTTGGTGCAAAATGGACTACTGAGTTGCTAGGGTCCATTGAGGAATCATAAGGTTCCTTGCTAATGGAACCAGAACTACTGCAGCGGGAATGGACCTTAAGGCTTGTAGAATCAACTGAGCTGACAGAGAAGAATTCTGAATTATCTTTTTGACATGAAATTGAATACTTTGCAGCCTTGGTAAGGGAAGGGAGGCTGTCACTGATACCGTAAAGAACAAGGCCTCTATGAACTCCAGTGTCTGAAATGGTTCTGGTTGAGATTTGTTGTGATTGATGGTAATTCCTACATGAGGGCAAAGCTGGAATCCATACTCTCGTTCATTTATCAGAAGATGCCTGGTCAAAGCAGTTATCAGTCAGCTGTCCAAGTACAGAAACACCCAGAATCCCTGCAGTCTCAAATGAGCTGCTACTACAGCCATGCATTTGGTGAACACACTGGAGGGGGGTGTGATGAAGCCAAGGGGGCAGGGCTCTGAATTGGTAATGACTGGCTCCCAGCTGGAAGCATAGGTATCTTCTGGATCATCTTTTCATTTTTATGTGACTGTATACATTCTGAAGATCTACTGAGCACATCCAGTTGTCCTTGTGCAGAAAGGTCAAAAATTAACTGAACCAAGACCATCTGAAGCTTTGCATACTGAACTAAACTGATTTGTTCAGATTCCAGACATCCAAAACTGGTCTCCACTCCCCTGTGTTCTTTAGCACTAAAATTAATCTTGGGGAAGTTATGGACTCTCTCTGGTTTGGGAAGGCCTTTTAGATGACCATTTTTCTGGCAGCCTTTTTATTTCTAGAGCTCCTGACTTCCTCTTACTGGGTGGAACATTGAGAATTTTGTTTACTGTTGAAGGCAGGGGTAGGGAAAAGTGTATTATATAACTTCTGGAAATAATCCTCTGCACTCATATATCGTCTTTAATGTCTAGCCAGGCTCCATGACCAAAGACTGTCTGCAGAGGTGGACAATCAGGTCTCCTTTCAGGACCAGTGGTAGGGTCAGTCAGAGAAAATCTGTGGACCCCTGGCTCTGCCGGCCTCCTCTGCTGCATGGGCAGTGTCTTCTATTAGACTTCTCCCCTCTGCCCCTAGGGAGACTATCTCAACATGGATCATGGAAGGGACCCTGGGACTTCCTAAACCACATTTTTCAATCACCTCATTGATTCCTAGAGAAGGTTCTTTGAGGAGTCAAAAAATGTACACCTACAACAAACAGGATCTTAACCATCATGCTCAAACCCGGAGTGTGTGTCTAACTTTGGGGCCAAACAAAGAATTTCTGTCAAAGGGAAGACTTGAAGGGCTCCTTGAAATCACACAGGTGCATCCAGGCATGTCTCCTAATGGAAATGCCTGAACCCACCGCCCTTGAGGTACCATTTGCATGTGAAATGAGCCTCATGGATGAATTTGTGAAGGATTTTAGGATAGTCACCTTGAGGCAATACAGCTCGGTGCCTCAGTAGTAATGGCCAGAAAGAGGGATTTGCAAAGTTCTTTAAACAAGTCCCTCTGAAGTCTGGTGAAGTGTGCCAAATAATTTGGCAATCTGAGTGCTTTCCAAATCTGTCCAATGTCCTTTGTCTGCACTCCCTGTTCAGGGGGAAGGATAGACTAACTCTATTCCGTAAGTTGATTCTTTGTGGCCGTCACTTTGTCCATCGCATCTACTGGTACTCCTTTGCACCAAAATTCTCTTCCTTTTGGTGGTGCCAGGATCCTGTCTGGTCTCTTGGGGATCAGCTCAACAGTATTGGGTTCCTTCTATGCCCAACTACAGATCAAATGTAATGAGCTCATCGGTGGGCAGAGTCAGCCAGGAGGTAGATGGGCCAGACCCAAAGGCTTTCAGCAATCCCAATTCTTCTTGGGAAAGGTTATCAGTAGACCAACCGCCCCTTTGTTTGAGGATCTCCAGGATGTTTCCAAAGGAGACATCATCAGGTGGTAATCTTAGGGACCCTCCCCCTCATCAGAATTGGCATCTTCTTTGACAGACTCTTGAGGAGAGTGTCTCCTCTTGCACTTTCATTTCCTAGGGATGTCTTCCATGGGATATTCTGGAGAAGCATCAGAAGATATAAGTATACCTGCTGGGTAGACTGGAGACTTTGGGATGGCTGTCTATGTGCAGCAGTGTTGAGGCTTAAGGCACAAAGACATACAAGATTCAGAAGAAAAATATGAGGGTGGCGGAATTGTCAGTCCCCTAGAAGCAGAGAACACTCTCTCCATGACCTCAAAGGCAGGGAGACGGAGGCTGATGGAGCTGAGAAGACATGCTTCTGGACCATCGGCTCTATCTGATCCAAAGGCAGCCCACCTGAAGCAGAGGCCAGAGCTGATCTGTCCAATGCTGAGGCTTTGAGGGGCATAGACAGCTCCAACAACTTTGGAGTCGACTCTAACACCTCAGATCCGATGATGTTACAGCTCCAAAAGTCATCCAGCTGACACACACATGGAGATGGTGCACTCAGAAAATTTATCAGAGCAGAAGATGCAACAATCTTTGGATCTGATACACACAGTCCCAGAAGACTCAGATCCAAGAGCTTCAAAGCCAAGGGTCAAGATCTAAGGAGGAGTCAATAAGGTTGGAGTAGCACTGGTAAAGGTCTCTGGATGTGAAAGGGTAGGAGCAGGGAGAACTCACATCTGAATCTGTACTGAGAAAACATCATCATTCTATCTACATCTGCTTTTGTCAGGCTACTGGAAGAACGAGGAGAGGAGGCCACTGAAGAGGAACTAGAATGGTGGCATCTCTCTAAAGTAGATGATGGCTGCAGGAAAACAACAGGGGTCCAGACAGGATGCATACCGGGCCCCAGGAAGCTGTTTCGGATCCAAAGGTATCAGATCCGTTAAAGCAGATCAGGCATCTGAGACAGATAGATCTGAAGATTTAGTCTTTGCTCCAAACATTTTATGGGCTGGCTCCATGGTACGATCAGAAGGTGAAGTGGAGGATCTAGAAGGGTCTGATGTCCGCTTTCTGGCTCCTTTTTGTCTGACTTGGAGGTTTGAGCTCCAGATAATGATTCTGAGAAGGTCAAAGGCAGAAGACCTTTCAAAATAAGCTTACTCTTGTGATCAAATATGGCCAGCATATTAAAAGCTTTACGAATATCACATGACACCTTTAATTGTGCCTGCCCAAGCAATTAACATGAGTCATGAGCATCCTCCAACAGAGGGATCTTATGCCCACACTCTGCATTTTTTAAAACCAGAAGGTTTTTCAGCCATCTTAAAAAAGGCAGTACAACACTAATGTTTTTTTTTCTTTAAATAGGAAAGAAACAAAAGGGAAAAAATTACCAACAATGGTAATTAAAGAAATTATCACAAGGGTAAAGGTAAACTGGATGGAGAAAAATACCAAAACGGTAATTTGATTATACCTAAAACAGTGTAGGATAAAAGAGGATAAATCAGGTATATATTAAAAAAAAAATGGATACAGATAGCAAAAACATCTGTTTGACTATAAAGCACTAAAGCTCGAGATCTAACAGTGATCATGTCTTTACATGAAGGTGGCAAATGAGATGTGAAGTATGGTAGGGGACTACATCATTATGGGTGAGGGAGAAACTCAAGAGTTTCCAGTATCCACAAGCTGTAAAATGAATCCGAGTCAGATCAGAGGGTTGGATCCAAACCCAATTATTGAGGAATGAATGAAAACGGACATCATCAGATACACAGGTATCTTGGACTAGAAATTAAGGCCTAGCTTTTGTGTATTTATAAAACAGGATCTCATCTTCTGCTTGATAAGATGATGCCCACTGAAAGCACTCTGCCTCTGAGGAATCCCTCCCCAAGCCAGGGAGCTCTTATCTTTTAAGGGCACAGACCACACCTTAATGGGGACATTCAAGCTTGTCCTTTGAAGGAAGTTAAATGTGTGAGCTTATTTGACAGAAGGATTTGCTGGACTTGAATAGCTGACTCTCTCTGAACTTGATTCATTGGGCTTCTCTTCTCAAAGTCACTGCCCTTTTGGGGTTTGGATTAAAATCCAAATCTGACTAATACAGAGGTGGTGGCAATATTTTGTTATTGTTATAGTACAGTGTGGCCCAGCTGGTATGGGGCAATAAAGTGTGTTTTTATCAATTTAAAGTGAACTGCCAAGAAGCTATTTGAAAGGGTATTATCTCATATCTGTTTAAGCAGTTTAAGTTTAGGTTGTTGAGGTCGCTGTGTTTTTTTAGTACTACAAAGAATCTAGAATATATTTCTGACCCTCTCTGATCAGATGAGACCTCCGTGATGGCTCTTTTTTGTTGAGCTTTCTTTTTCTTAGGGTCCTTATCCCTTTTCCTTTCATATTTCTGTCATGTCAAAAGTAGAATATCTAGAAAGCAAACCTTTAATTTTCTTTTTATCGGGGGGAGGGGGGGGGGCTAAAAAAAGGACAGACTCCCTAGGTCCAAGTGCAACTTCAAAACTTGCAGCTTAGAAAATCAAAGCCTCACTCTACAAGACAGCCAGATAGTCATGTACTCAGGAACAGAAGGTACAGTGGTCACTCCAAAGGACTTGCTCCACAAATTGAATATAAGTGGGTCATATGCCCTGTCACTTCCTGAAACACCAGCCAACAGCAGGTTCAAGTTTAATCACTCATTAACAAAGGGAGAGTCTAAAGGTGGCAAATTAATGGAAAGCCACCAGAATGGAGACTTCTGTGGAACTGTGTGTGGACCAGTGGTTGGAAAGCAGCTCTCTATTACTCCCCTCGTCAACATCATCCTGGAAATAAGTTAGAAACCTTCTTGCTTATTCCTTCTCAAGCTTCCCCTCATCACTGCCATATTGCTCTCACCAGCATCAGCCTCAAGCTTCTACCTCCTACAACAGTGAGTGGATAAGCTGAAGGTACCACTGCATACAATCTTAAATGTTATGTTGCCTTTCCAAGCATTAAAAACAATGCTGAGCACAGCGATTCTTACAGGGTTTAACTTTTCAGCACTTAATGAGTAACTACGTTTGTAAAATACACACGGAAAACTAAACTGAAATGTATAAATGAAAAGCATGTGGGCAGACATGCCCTCCAAGTTTATGACACCACAGCACGCATCAGCGGAAAAAGAGGGAATGCCCCAAGTGGGGGAACTAGAGAGTGAAAACAGATGTGTCAAAGGAAAGGCAGCCTAAATGTTTACCCATTATATGGGGGGGGGGGGGCTAAAATAAGATCAGATATTGTGTCAGTAAAATAGCTCTGCAGTAACCTGCCATATGGGTTTATTTTTTAGCCTGTATGCTCCATCAGTCCAGTTTTTCAAAAATAATGACAGCTATACAGCACATGACCAGAATCTACCCTGCAAGACACAACCTAACTGTATAAAATCTTATATATTTGTACCTGGATTACTAAAATAGTGTGTGGGGGGGGGGGACTAGTTTTGTAGACCTGTGAAGTATTTTTTGATCATCTACTGTTAAGATCATATATACATAAACTATCTCACATCTTTGGAAAGTATTACTACACTCTAAAATAGGAGTAGAGTTGCTCTATATGTCCTATGAGCACTGGTTCTGTGGACAGTTGGCTAAAACACGAGATTTGGGACAGCCATATCAAACCTTGCCATATTTTAAGACCAAGTATCCAAATTTTAATGCATGAAAAACGTGCTGCTGCCTACCCAACTGGCAGCCTCACAGATTCCCTGGATTAAAATGTTAAAAGAGCTTCCATCTACCTGTGTGACTAAGTAACTTAATGAGACAACATTCATAGGATGATCAGCATACTATCCCAGTTAAATAAAAATAAAATAAAATAATGCATGGAAAGTTGCAAAACTACTGTACAAAGGGACTGAATATACTTGAAAACTGCTTGTTACATTTCTCTTAATAATAAGCTATACAATTACCCAACCATACTGAAATGTTTATGTAGAAACAGCCACTCTGTTTGCATAAGAGAGACTCACATATGATCAATTTTCTTCTCTGCAGCTGTTAAATCCAGCTAGTATGTACTCTATTGCACATCTATGGTGTACAACGCCATTCTTCTATTTAAGGAAATAGACTGTGGGTTTTACAATTTAAGTAAGCCTCAGAAACGACCTTTGAATAAATGAAGGCTTTGTCTTGACAGAGACACTATCATGACAAGCAACATAAGATTTATCATATACCACCTGCAAATTATTCTTTTGTTTTAAAGAGGTTACTGGTAAAACTAAAATTAAACAACTTGAAATAGCTAGTGCAAAGGATATCAGTCATTTTTAACCACAAAGTTAAGGTTCCAAAATGGTGCAAGAAGATGCTTGTTGGCTACAACTGCAAAATTCCTTTCAAACACAATTCCCAGGAACAATCTTAAGCAAAGATGATGACCTGCTCAGTTAAGATGAAATGACGAAGGTATGGGCTTTAACTAAAAAATGGGCCAAATCTAAACACTGTAAAATTTGAGAACTGTTACTAGAATATGCCAAACTAGAAAAACATCTTCAATTTGCTCACAGTGTTACTAATGGCTGGTTCATAATGCACAGCACTTCTTGTTAAAGAGACTGCCTGTGTCAGCAGGATAAAATCACCCAAAGACAGAAGTTCTCAGTTTTGGTAATGGGGTGTAGAATTTCTGAGTCAATTAAATAAGTGAAGGTATAAGGGATGTCATTTTCATCAACAGATACAGCCACAGTGTTCTCCATTATTATGCAGCTGCTAGTACCAGATACTGTAAGCACACAGAGAATAAGGGAAATGGTACTAAAATACAGTGAAAGCTCCTCTGTGCAAATGAAAAATCACCTGTTTTAAAATCTCCCTTCTAAGGTAACCTTGAATAAAATAAGGGAAACTGAATTTTCCTGTGAAGTATAGAAAACCCCTTGCAGTAGTGCACTCTTGAGAAATCTAAGACTACTCTGCAATTTAACTTCTGTTACACAAATAAAATTCAGTTCCCTACTCAAAGAATCTGCCATGGCATATTTTCTTATATAAACAGTATTCATTAAACTACCTCTGTGGACTTACTGCTGACAGTTTTGAAAGTCCAGTTTACATAGGTGAAATAAAAGATTTTTTCTTTGCTGTGTACAATATGGCAGATGTGTTACCCTTTCCTTGCATTACTCTTAGACAAAGCAAATAAGTAAACACATTCAGGCATAAATCAACTGATTTCCTATCTTTTTGTAGAGATGTAGACTGCAGTCGGGTAAAGTGTCTGATATCAAAGTCCACAATAGTATTCCATTGCCTAAAACTTATTTGATTCCTTCACCAAAGTAATCTGCTAACAGAGATAAGCAAATGAAAATGCTGACCCTGCAAAGGCTGCAGAGTCTAATCCACTTTTATTCTGAAATACCAGTGCTTTCTTATGAGTTTTTGTCAACAGAACTAATATAAAATGCAAAAGAAAACATGGCTTTTCAGTCTGCACTTGTTTTCTGAACTGCACTATAAAGGTCAGTAACTATGACATCTTAGACATTTAAAAAGCTGCCTTATACAATAGGTAGGAATAATGGCTTCTTACCATAATGGCGACTCTTTCCATATTATCTTGGAATGTGAATGGTCTCACACATATAGATAAAAATAAATATTTAATTATATTAAGAAATGCAGAGTGCAAATAAAATGCTACAGGAGACATTTTGAAAGAATTGAGCTGTAAATTTGATAATGAAAGGATTTCAAGGTGAATATTCTGCAGAATATCAGGGACAAAGGAAAATAGGAGTACTTAGATTAATTCCCAGTGGAGCTCCAGTAGTGACAGAAAAGGAGAAAAGATAATGATGGCAGATTTGTACTAGAAAGGGGCTATTGGCAAGAGATAAGGATTACAATGATAAATATTTATATTCCATCTAAAACTGCTATTTTGGAATTTAAAAAAGTTAGGAGAAATAATCATCTTTCAGCAGGGAACATTACTTATAGATGGGTACTGGAATTTGATAAGCAACAATGAGGATGTATCTGGGGGCCTAGAAGGGAAAATATAACAAAGGAGGGTAGATTTCTGAAGACATTTATGAAAATATATATGAAAGATGTCAATGCAGTAGCAGGAACTCCGAGAATTTACATATTATTCCCCAAGGTACAATAACTGGACTAGACTTGATGGCAGTTGTATTTCACAGGAACATGTGCATTTAATTGACAACTTTGATATTAATCAAACTATTTCAGATCATGGGCTAATAACTATAAAAATAAAAATCCAGAGTAATGAAGTAAAGATCAGATACTGACGCTTCCCCACCTACCTGTTAAAGAGATAAGAATTTAAAGAATGGGTAGTGGAAATTATCTGGAAGTTATTAGGGAAGATGGAAAGTCCTCCAGGAGTTATAGCATGAGAGTTGGATAAAATGAAAATGGAGTTTTAAAACAGGGTAAATATAAAAGAAAAAGTGATCTAGTTAAGAAGTAATAATTAGACAGGATGACAACGGTTAAAATATCACAAAATAAGGAGAATTTCACAGAACAAGAGTTAGTGCAAATGCAGAGTGATAAAGAGAAAATAAGGGAGTACCTAGATAATATGCATGAATATAGAAATATTGCTGTTAAGCAACTGTTTTTTTTTTTTTGATAATTCCAGAGCACAAAAACTTTTGGCATAATGACTTGGGGAAAAGAAAGTAGAAAGAGTTGTTGCCAAATTTGGGTAGTCTACAAAAAAAATAACCAGAGGCCCTGTAGTGGTATTAGAGTTATTTTGAAGGTTTTTTGAAAATTTGCATAAAGCAGACAAGTGTGGAAATCGAGAAAAAGTACAAATAGAAATATTTATGGAAGACTTAAACATGCCAAAGTTAGAGGTCGATGACAATTAACAACTAACAGTTAAGAATAAATGGCAAGAGAGATCCAAAGAAAATAAAAAGGACTCAGAAATTCAAGGATATTATTGGTATGATGTTCAAGAAAAGTTAGCATTATTTGCAGATTTATTTATTTTGTACCTGATGGAAGCAGAGAAGCACATCACAGTGTTGTAGATTAAGAGAAAGTTCCAGGTTTTTTTGGGGATATAAAATTAATGAAGATAAAAAAAAGCTATAGCTATAAACTATGTACCCACACATGAATTGGTCCAGCAATACTCAGTATTTATGAGGACATAATAAACTTAAGTTATTTAGGAGTATGGATTAAAAAGGATTTGGTTATGCCCACTAAGGATATGTGGGAAGAGACTAACAAAAGAGAATACTAAAACTGAGAAACTGGAAGCTCTTGCCTATGGATATGGATAGCAAGATATAAGCAGTAAAAATGTTTTAGTCCCTTTATTTTTATATGCAGGCCAGGCATATTTTTATAAATCAGAGGAGAAATTGTGGCTAGTAATAAAGAGTTGAAGAATTTTATTTGGGAGTGAAAGAAGGCAAGAGTCAACTGAGTTAAGATGATCCTCCCAACAGAACAAGGAGGTTTAGGACTACCTGATTTGAAGGGATATTTCAGACATATACAGTTCAGGCTCCTCTACACAACACAAGCAGAAAGCTACACTTCAAAGTGGAAAGGAATGATGATGAACCAGCAAAGGGGGTTTAATTCAAGAAACAAGGAAATAATGGGGTTTTGGATGCAGATCCTTAAGGAGAATTACATTCATACAGACTATTATATTTATAGGTTCCCTATTAGAAGACCGAAGACGCATTCTTTCGAATGCATCTTGGTCGAACTCAAAAGCCTGAAACGGCAAAATATTGAAGCGGCTTTTAAGCAAATTCTTTCCCTGGGAAAGAATTTGCTTAGCCGCTCCATTACTTTGCCGTTTTCAGCACTGTAGTGCGGTCTTGTTGTTGGTAGTTTTAAGTAGGGGGGTGGGGGTGGGGGGGCAAAGCCCCCCACAATGTAATATTTAAAGTTTTTTTTTTTTTTTTGTTGGAACAGCGATTTTTTTCCCTAAGAAAAAAAATCGCTGTTCTGACAGTTCGAAATTGCAAGCTTTCGCTAACACAGGGTCGATTAATCACGGTTCACTTTTTTAAGCGTTCGGTGACCTAATATAGACACTATAATGTAGCAGAAAGTGTGCGAAGAAGACAACAATGGAATGGACAAAGGAGATTATGCCATGATTTGGAGTACAGAGAATAGACAAGAGAGGACTGGAATTTACTGGAGGAAGCTGGCAAAGGATCCAAGGCATTGTTAACAAATTATTCGAGGAGGACAGATAATAGAACAGGAAGAGGCTAAGAAGACATTTGGATTGTAGACTAGTGATTATGTTCCTGATCAGGGATTGATATCAGAATACAAACAAAGAGAAAGATATTGGGGAATCCTAAGTAAATGACTTGCACTGGTTGAGTTTTTAATTGAATCTAAAACAGATGCTACTGTTAAAAAAAATAATTAGTAGGGCACATAAAATATTGCACAATAACTACAGGAATCAATCAAAAGTGGTCAGAAAAGATTGGGAAAAGAGACTGATTAAACATGCAAAAGGAAACAACGGGAGGACATATGTATTGATTAAATATGCAAAAGGAAACAATGGGAGGACATATGTATGGCTCCCAAATATGCAACCAAGTCTAGAAGATTTAGAATTTTTGCCTGAAAGTGTTTGCATAGAGAGGTTTATATCCCAAGCAGACGCCAAAGAATTTTTCCTCAGGTAGATGGCAAATTGTGGAGGTATGATGAGGAAGAAAGAGGTAACTGGGACATATGTTTTGGGAGTGTAATGAGTTGGCACACTTTAAAAATTGCTTACAGAGTACTCTGTTAGGAATACTGGGTGAGCAAATGATTGTAACTAAGGAAATATTTTTTTTTAAGTTGGGATACAGGATCTGAATTGCCCAGGCACAGTAAGGCCTTGCTAAGTTTAATTCTAGTGGCCGTCACAAAAGCAGTTGCTAGAAATTGGAAATCAAAGTCAAAACCAACCTTACGTGGAGTGAATATTGTCACAGAAATTAAAGAACAGGAAGTGAGACCTTTAGAAAAGGGTAGGAGTAGATTACATATAAGAAAATGGAAACTGTGGGAACAGTTCCTGCAGAAAAAGGTTTTGGATTAGGAATGATGTTTAAGAGAAAGCAGTAACTGAATAATTTATGCAACATTGCTTAGATTACACATCACATATACTGTAATATATCCTATAATGTTTGTAAATGTGAATAAGAAGTTATGTACCTACCATAACGTTCCATGTTAGTTGTCTTCTCTCGCCTTCTTTCTTGCTTGATGGGTTCGGAGCCGATCCCTCGGCTCCGACTCGGCACTTGCTAAGCTCGAGAGTCACTTTTACCAGCTCGAGGCAGCCCCATATCCCATGATGCAAGGCGGTAAGTACCCAAATCTCGTTTGATGACAAAGGGCAATAGCACCAAGCATAAAATACTTCCCAAAGGAAGAAAGAAAACTACAGATGGAAGAAGGACCAGGTCTGAATGGTCTTTAGCATAACAGTTTCTTATAACAAGGTCTGTCCAGGCCAGGGGGAAGGAGGGAGGGTCGCAAGAAAGAAGGCGAGAAGACAACTAACATGGAACGTTATGGTAGGTACATAACTTCTTAATGTTAAGTTGTCAATCTCGCCTTCATTCTTGCTTGATGGGACCGCGTCCCTAGCACCTCTATCCTGGGTGGCTCAATGGAACAAACTCTTGAGGACTGTAGAGCCAAAACTGGCTCTGTCCCTGGAGGCCAAGTCCAATTTGTAATGGGAAACAAAAGTGTGAGGAGTGGCCCAAGTGGCCGCTGCACAAATAGTGTCTAAAGGAAGTCTAGCTTGAAAGGCTGTAGAAGTAGCTAAGCTCCTAGTTGAATGTGCTTTAGGTTTTGAGCACAGCTGTTTTCCCCTGAGCAGATAAATTTCAGAGATGACCGAAGAAAGCCATCTAGACAAAGTCACTTTAGAAACAGGAAGGCCTTTTTTATTATCCGCATAGGAAACAAAAAGTTGATCAGATTTCCTAAATTTTTTTGTTCTGTCCAAATAATATCTAAGTTGACGGTGGACATCAAGATAATGTAGCTTTTGTTCAGCTCTATTTGAATAGTTGGGGAAAAAATACAGGGAGATCAATGGATTGATTCAAATTGTTCTTTGAAGCGACCTTAGGTAAAAAGGTTGGGTTAGTTCTCAAAGATACTCTGTCTTTGTGAAAAACCAAATAGGGGGGTCGAACCGAAAGAGCATGAAGTTCAGACACCCTCCTGGCCGATGTAATAGCCACTAGGAATAAAGTTTTCCAAGAAAGATATTTCAGGGAACAAGAAACAGCTGGCTCAAAGGGGGGAAGAATCAAGGATGTCAGCACTAAATTTAGATCCCACTGAGGAGGAGGATTCCTGATTGGAGGCTTTAGTAGGAAAATTCCTTTCAAGAAGGCCCTGCAGAGCCTATGGGACATAATATTATGATCTGCTATACCGACATGAAAATTGGAAATAGCAGCCAATTGAACTCTGACTGTGGAAGAAGAGGAGCCTGCATGAAAAATCTCTGCCAAGAAGTCCAGGACTGCCTGAACAGGGGCAGTAAAGGATCAATATTCTTGGCCTTACCCCAATAAGAGAAAGCGTTTCCATTTGCTTGTATAAATCCTCCTGGTAGAGGATTTTAGCGAAGCTACTATGATGTCTCTAACTGGGTTAGAGATTAAAGGAAGCCTGGCTAAGGAAGGAAGTGGAGCAACCATGCTGTGAGGTTGAGAGAAGGGATTGACCGGTGCAGCTGACCCGATTGGTGAATCAGAAGATCTGGCACTGGGTCCAGATGCCACGGCTGCACCAAAAGGTGATGATGGAGGAACGGAAACCAAACTTGTCGAGGCCAGTAAGGGGCAATGAGAATCAATTTGGCTCTCAAAACGGTAGCTTTCTGGATAACCTGAGGGATCAGAGGAAATGGAGGGAAGGCATAAATAAGTCCCTGGGGCCAATCCTGGGTCAGAGCGTCTCTGGGGGGATGGCCTGATGGAGGGAAGAGGCAGAAGAAGTCTGGACATTTGCTGTTTTGGGGAGTAGCAAAAAGATCGCAGCTTGGACGACCCCATTCCAGAAAAATCTCTTCCGCTATAGATTGCATGAGAGACCACTCGTGAGGCATGAGAATAGCTCTGCTCAATCTGTCCGCTACAATGTTGGTTTTCCCAGGGATATGCGTTGCTACCAGAAACCGATGAGAGGAGATCGCCCATTGCCATAGTCTGAGCGCTTCTCGACACAAGGGGTAGGACTTGGTTCCGCCCTGTTTGTTGATATACCAAACTACAGACATGTTGTCTGTGTGGACTGCAATTGTCCCTACGGGAAGAAAGTCATTGAGGGCTTGCAACGTTAAAAGCACTGCTCTCATCTCCAGGACATTTATGTGCAGATGGTACTCGAACGGCTGCCACGTCCCATGAACCATCCTGCCCTGATAATGACCCCCCCCACCCGATCAGGGAGGCATCCGTGGTGACAGTGGCTATCGGGGATGGGGGTACAAAGTACCTGCCTTGGTGAACCTGAGGAGATGTGATCCACCAAGCAAGATGCTGTTTGCATGTCTGTGTCACTAGGATCTGGTGACGCATTGGGAGTTGTTGGTATGACCATTGTGTGAACAGCATCCACTGAAGAAGGCGCATGTAGAATCGAGCCAGGGGAAGAAGAGTAATGGCCGCAGCCATGAGACCTAATACCTTTAGAACCATTCTGGCCTGCACTTTCTTGTTGGCCAGAATGATTCTGACATGACTCTGAATGTCTGAAACTCTTTGATCTGTAAGGGTAGCTGACATCCGAACAGTGTTTAAGTTTGCGCCTATGAAGGTAATAGACTGGCAGGGCGATAAGGATGACTTTTCAAAGTTGATCGAGATGCCCAAATGAGAACAAAGGTTTATTGTGTAATCCCTGGCTTGTGTAAGCTGATGCCTGGTGGTGGCTGACAGGAGCCAGTCGTCGAGATACGGAAACACCTGGAATCCTTGACGTCTCAGGTGAGCCGTGACCACTGCCATGCATTTGGTGAACACTCTGGGGGCTGTAGTGAGACCAAAGGGCAGGGCTCTGAACTGGAAATGACTGGACCCCAGCCGAAAGCGGAGAAATCTCCTGGAGCGTCTGTGAATTTTACAAAAAGGGGGCTTAAATATCAAGAAAGTGAATCACTTACCAGGAGCTGGTAAAAGGAGGACCTCATAAGCGAAGCGGCAAACGAGATCTGGGTACTTACCGCCTTGCATCATGGGATATGGGGCTGCCTCGAGCTGGTAAAAGTGACTCTCGAGCTTAGCAAGTGCCGAGTCGGAGCCGAGGGATCGGCTCCGAACCCATCAAGCAAGAATGAAGGCGAGATTGACAACTTAACATTTTATGTTTTCATTTACTTTTATATAAATGTAAATCTGCCTATGTCACAAGTGATAATGCAATAAAGTTGTTTAAAAAAACTATGACATTTGGTCTTCTCTGAAGCTTTTTAGAGGTTTTATACTCCAGGACAATATCATACCAAAAGGTATCATGTTTAAAACTACACCAGTACCTCCAGTGGTATACAAAAGCAGAAGTGATTGTTAGTCTGAATAAGCTGGAGAGACTTCAGATACATTATATATAGCTTCCAGAATGTCTTCAAGTATTATAGAGGAAACTTCTAATCCAAGCCCTAGACTTGTGTATTTATTATGTAATACACAAAATAGGGCAAATAAGATGCAATGATACTCGCAGTTGGAAAGTGGGGAATTTTTCTGTACTTGACAACACATGCTAGAATGGGATGCACTGCACAGGGCTCATGACGGTACCCTAAGACACTAAAGCAATTTCAGCTTTAACCACTGCACTAACACTGGTATGACTTGCAAAACCCCAGAGGTGGTCAATTTATGGAATGTTATCTTTGGTTGTTTGTAACTAAAAATTGTAAAGAAACTGTTTATCTGAGGCTATTTACCCCTAAATGCCGCTATTCTAGTGCTATTCTGAAAAAAATGTCAAGAATGTTCAGATCTAAATACTGTTGTTCTACAAATAAGTTTCTCAATACTTCAATATATTGTTATAAAAATGACAAGAAGCACAACTTAAAGAAAAACTCTCCCTGAATAAGCACCATAAAAGGCAAACCGCAAGAGTTTCTAAAAATCTGCACTGTTTAGCTCTAAAGCGATACTACATTTACGTGCTCAGAGCATTTTATTTAATTTAATTTATTTATTTAACATTTAACCGGGAAAGTCAGACGTGGAACGAAGCCAATTTTCAGCGGAGGCCTGGGGAGAAATGCTCCAGAATGCTTTTAAATGCAACTCTTAACAGTATAACCACACAGACACAGCAAAATTAAACCCAAATGGCGAAACAGCTCTAGGATTCCACATTGAACACTGTCAACTTCATGAAGTGAGCCAGCGAAGAGGAAATATCACATGGAATGCTTAATGTTCCACAGAAAGACGACTTGCTTCTCTCACTTGTACTGCCAGATGTTACTATGCTAAGAATGACCTGCATCCATACAGTCCCTGCACGCACACACGCACATGGGCACACACCTTCTGAAGATCATGCAAAAGATCTGCCCAAATAATATTCATTGTCATCACATGATGGCCTTTCAGATCAAAAATTTTCTGTGAACCACCTAAGAGCAAATCTGTCACTATCTTTCATGGGGGAATGGGGTTAAGACACTTAGCATTACAGAGGACAGCAACTATGCAGAATGAGAAATGCTAATATTGCAGTTTTACAGAATGGAGTAGCAGTTGTATGAAGGAGGAATTAGCCTCTGAAACAAAAGAAAAAAATAATTCACAGTCTTTGCCAATAAAGATAGCCCACTGCTAAATAAGAGGCCACATGTGGCTTACAACAGGTTTTCAGTTAAAAGCAGTGTTAAAGGTGATATGAATGTATATTCATTTAAGACACCTGCTATAATAAAGACACTCAGTTTAAGGACACTAACCATATGACCTGGAGAAAAAAAAAACAAGCAGCATTTATATTAAGCATGCATGCATACCTGTTCAACTTCTCCAAGTGTTATAGGCTGGGTCTGGTATCGGGGACTTGATCGTCTTTTTCTTATGTCAGCCCTGGTTCTTGTGGTTACAACTTTTGTCACTGGCTGTGACAAACGATTAAATAAGGCCATCTTTTCAGCCAAGCTGAGTGTTGATATATCTGGCTCCTCAGGAGTAGTAGTTTGTGGCTGTTCTTGCAACTGTTTTGCTTCCTTCACCTGGGCACTCTGCTGTGCTGATGCCTGAAGACTTGAACATATTTTGAGATTTCTAATTAATGAAACTGGCAGGTATGGACATAGACTGTAGTATTTTACAGTTTTCACAATATAGAAATCACTGCATGACATAAGCAGGAAAAGAATAGAAATAAGTCTGTTCTATATATAAAAAGAAAGCTTCTTGTCCATAAGTTAGTAACATGGAAGTAACTGTTATATCCTGAAACTGGGAAAGTTAGAAGTATACCTTACATTACCTGCCAAATGAAAACAGTATCAGCAACTTAACTGCATGAACGCAGTCACTTCCCTTATGCACAGCACTGCTTTTAGTACAGACATGACTAAGCCAGCTCCTTGGCTTAAAGGGAAAGCCCACAATACTAAGTGTGTGTGACAGGATGAAATAGTGGCTTGGGAGGTTGTAGGAGCTGGCTGTGGAGAACAGGAGTACGCAGACCCTGCCACTGACAAACCCTATCTTAGGGGAAGGAGGTAGTTTTGGCTTGCTATAAAGGAGCCAAGTCTGTGCTGTCATAGTGCATTTGTACCAGAAGCCACATGAACAAGCATTCTTCCGTAGAGAAGACGGCATTAGAACAGCTTGAAGGAGCTGCTGGGGGGGGGGGGTCCTCCTAAAGGGAGATGGTAGGCAATCCCCAGAACCAGAAAGCTGATCAGTTACAAACCATCTGACTCAGAGAATGAAGAGCTGATTATGATTCTTGGACAGGAATTAATGAGACACAGGACTCTTGCCTAGCCCAAAAATGAGAAGCTCCCACTCCCAAACAAATGGGCCATCTCACTTCCACATCCCCACGAACTTGGGTTCCATAACGGTGAACTCCAACATTAAGTATAGTAACTAATATACGTTATACAACTACAGTGTTCATGAGAACAAGTAATATACTTGGGACACTTGAGGTTTCGGGCTTCTTGTTAGTATAGCTATTATCTCTGCAAAAAGGAATTCTTTGTAACATGGATTCAAATACCATGTAAAGCATACTGTACATCCAACGTATAGCTAAGCTGGAATGTCTGAGGTACATAAGGACCATAACAGTCTTACCAACCACTGCTGCAGCATTCTTTACAAGTGAGCTATCCTGTTAAGGATAACCATACTCCTGACCAACATACCAAATCCTGGGCCTTTCCCATGCTGTACATCTGACGTATGACCTAAGCTGGAATGTGAGAGGTACATAAGGACATATGGGTGAAAATTACTTCAGAAATTACTGTCCCCAGGACAAACACAGGAACAAAAAGAGAGGCAACTATTTACATAGGTACATATCTACCAAGTAAAGGAAAAAGGAACTCTACCTCAGCCAGAGGATAGCAACAACAGCAAGACAGGGAGAGGAGGGAAGGATGCAATACTGCAACAGTAAGCAGTAGAATAGTTACTGTATGGTAAGTATTTAAATAACTGTACTATGATCTTCCAAGATCACAGTTGCAGTATTCCTTACAAGCAGGAGAGTACTAAAGCTATTGAAGAGCGAGATAGGAGGAGAAAGGAGGAATAGAACTGCATTCCAACAAACCCTGGAGGATGCACCTGGCAAAACTTGCTCTGGCTCTAGAAAACACATCTGACTTGCAGTGTTTAGTAGAAGTATGAAGACAGGACCAAGTAGATGCCTCAAAAATGGTTCTAAAATCTATACCCTTGAAAAAGGCTCAAGAAGAAGCTACAGCCTTTAAAGGATGAATTTGAGAGAGGAAAGAAGCTGTTGCTCACAATGAGAACAAAAGGAAATAGCCTTGGAAATACAGGAAGAAATGTTTGGTTAGAAAATGGCAAACCTTTTTTCTGTTCTTGAAAAGATACAAAAAGTTAGATTTTCTAATGTCCTTTGTTTTGTACAAGTAGCATCTGAGCTGTCTTTGTGCACCCAAAGAAGAAGAATCCTCTCTGTTTTGGGGACAGGGAAAGAAAGAAGATTGATGCATTGACCAGTATGTGCATAAAGGAAGGTTTAGTCAAGTGTTACTCTATCCTTATGAAAGACCAAATAAAAGAAGGAACTGCCATAAGTGCTTGCAGTTCAGAAACTCTGTTGGCAAGCATCAGAGCAGCTAACAGCACCGTTTTCCAAGTTCAAAACTTTACGGAAGAACTGGCAGCTGGCTCAAAAGGTGTCAGTGCCAGTTTTTCCAGAATATAATTCAGGTCTCAAGGAGGAAGAATAGACTTTCTTGGTGGCCTTACATGAAGGATGCCTTTCAAAAAATGTTTGTCCTCAAAATAGGAAGAAAGGGGTGGAACTATATGCAGACAAGCAGAAACGTCCGACAAATGAACTTTAACAGAAGAGTACACCATTCCAAAGTTGAGCAACTCACACAAATAAGAATGAACAGCAGGAATACCCACTTGAAAGGGTCACTTTTTTTTTTTTCTTTTTGCTCCACAAAGAAAATCTCTTCCATTTCTCTATACAAGATTTTCTGGTAGCAGTTCTAGCCTTCTGTAAAACATGAAGCAGGGCCTCAGAAAATGGTGCCAAAAGGAATTAAAACTGTATCACCCAAAGAGTTATCTATACAGTTTGGAGATGACTGAGAAAGACAGCCATTGTACTGAGTGAGCAAGTCCATCCTGTGAGGTAACTTTGGATGACTGCCCTTAGCCAGGTAAAAGAGAAGGGAAACAAGTGCTATTTAGGCCAAAAGGGAGTCACCAACAAGATTTCTTGGCTTATCTTTCATAATCATTTGAAGGACTTTAAGCAGAAGTGAAAGGGGAGGGAAGGCATACAGGAATTTATCTTTCCACAAAAAATGGACATCACGTCTGTCTTCCATGCCAGTAGGATTGTTTCCTTGGAATAGAACTTGATCAGTTGCCTGTTCTATGGAGAGGCAAAAATGTCCATCTGTGGAGTACCCAACTAACAAATGTCTATGAATACCCCCCTGTTTAACATCCCTTTGTGATAATCCTCCCCACATCTGCTCAAGGTGTCTGCTACTTTCTAAGGGAATGTAAACTGCCTGTAGAACAAAGCTTGTATAGATTGCAATCTCTCAAGCCATGAAAGCTAGCTTGTAAAGGCATTAAGACCTGGTCCTCCCTTATTTATGTACCATGTGATTGTGATGTTATCTGTGAATATCCTGAAGGGGCCTGGGGAAAACAGATAAACTAAGAAACGTAAGTGCCAGAATTAGAACTTTAATTTCCTTGATGTTCATGTGATCTTTTATGTCCCTGGAAGACCAAATCCTCTGGACCTAGATTATGTTGGAACAAGCCCCTCCATGCCATGTATGTGAAGCTTTAGTTTACAGCTCCTGAGCTCAGGGAGAAACCAGAAAAGGAAGTTCCAGATTGAGGGAAATCTGGTAGATCTGCCAAAGTATCTCCTAGATTGAGGGAAATCTGGTAGATCTGCCAAAGTATCTCCTTCCTAATGCAAGACGAGAGAAATCTGGAAGTTTAATGGGTGTCAGTGTTGAAGTCATATAGATTTGAGGTACCACTGCAGCTTCCTCAAGTGGAGTCTGGCAAACAGAATCACAGTAAGAGAGTATGCCATGAATCCCATGCTCAACATCTCTTGCTGAAGTCACTTGCAAAAGGAAAGAAAACAGTAATGGGTAGAAAGGTGAAAGAAAAACACTGATTCAACAGTGAGATAAATGCACATTAAACTTTTTTACAAGCTGTTTTAGAGTACAGCTAGATTTTATGCTTACGTGCAAATCAACTCAAGAAGGGCAAATATGCACAGAAGCTAATGAAGTCTTACTGAGTACATTATTAAGGACTTGTGGGTCATTGTGCAATCATAAGCCAGTGTGCTGAATTACTTATTTATTCAAGGAAAATCTGCATATAGCCCACTCTACTCTGATAAATGGAGGTTTGCAAATATTTTGTTTTGATGTTTCTCTGTTCTGACAGGAAATCTGTGGTTCAATCCTATGTATCTGCTGTGGGACACACGTTTGTCTGAACCTTATTTACCATCCATTCCTGAGGTAAAAGTACATCAAACATTTTTAGTGCATTTCACAGCGTACATTAACATTCCACTTATGGAGCAAACAAGTACAAAACAACTATATGGCTAGTGAACTCTGGTTTATTTGTCTGAGTGTATTGTTAATGACCTGTATGCCATTTATCATACATAAGCAAATGTGTTGAAACGTGTACACAAGATGATTCACTGATGGCAATGTCAGTGACTGCCATTACTTTGAATGCCTTGATGAAAACCACTTTTAGCGAAAACTTTTTTTTCAGGGAATGTCGGGAGAGACTTGCACAACCACTCAACTTGTATACATTAACTTCAGTCTCAACAGTGAGGAGAAAAGGGCAAACAAATGATTGCTGAAGGTGGTTTTCAGTTATGTGGATTCACAATAATGTCAGTTACAGAGATTGTGATTAACGAAAGAGAGCTTCCACAAACATTTCTAAAGAGGAAATCTAAATAGCTTTCATAATTTCTTGAAAATGGAGTTTTGCAAATATTTTGGTACAACTGTTTCTCTGTTCTGGTGTGGTTGCTCTGGTTGACTCCTACATGAATCTACTAAGGAACACTTGTTCATCAGAGAGAGAGAGAGAATGAGGGGAAAACGTTTAACGAAGTTAGAACAGGACACCAGCACATATCTTTAGAAGAGAGAAAATAAACATTTTCTTATTGTAGCACTCTGACCTATGAAGTAATTTCTTACATTTTCACAGAAACCCCTTCTTTAGTGGTCTCTAAACAGCAGTTACCAATTTGCAAACACATTTTAGTGTTGATGTGCTCTGAAGATCCAACATGCTAGAATAAATGGAAAGTCAAACCACAGGAGGACATTTTCTCTGACCCCAAAAAAGGATGTTCAACCCTAAAAGAACCAAATCCCATGATAAACATGAAATCTCATCTTGTTAAATCAAACTTTGAATTTAATCTTTTCATAATGGGGTTAAAGGAGGTATTCTTACAACTCTAAAAATCCATTAATAAAATGTCTTGGGAGATATGTTTTGTTAGTATTACTTGAACTGGTATTTTGAAATCATTGGATGAATCTGAATCTTGGAGTTCTAATATTAAAGATGGGTGGTGCTGCTTGAACATAAATTAGATCAGTATCAGACAGACATTTTATTTGCCCAAAATAAACTTTTGAATGACTGAGACAAAAGCAGCAGATCTACCTTCAGTTCAGAGAGTTTTACTTTGTGTAGGTGAATTGGAGAGACTTATTTCTTCAGAAACAAGAAGTTATGTACTCACCATAACGTTCGATGTATGTAGTCCATCTCGCCTCAAATTCTTACTCGTTGGTTCGGAGCCGAATGTCGGCTCCGACTCGGCCAAAACTTTTCTAGCTCGAAGTCTTTCTATTGGCTGGGCTAAGACGGTATCCCATGCTGCACTGCTCTATATCCCCAGATCTAGTTTGCTGCGAACACCAGCACTCATTCTCCCTGCATAACAACACCAAAGGAAAGGAAGAACAAACCAAGAATGAAGGGAGCTCTGAAACCAGACCTAACCTCCAGATCCTCCAGGAAGGGGGGTAAAGTAAGAATGTGAGGCGAGATGGACTACATACATTGAACGTTATGGTGAGTACATAACTTCTTGATGTTATGTAGTCCAATCTTGCCTATATTCCTACCCGTGGGGACAGCGTCCCTAGCACCTAAATCCTGGGAGGCTCAGTGGAAAATGCTCCTGAGCACTGTGGAACCAAAGGAAGACCTGCCCCTAGATACCACATCTAATTTGTAATAAGTAACAAAGGTGTGAGGAGATGCCCAAGTAGCCGCAGCACAAATATCATCCATAGACAATCTGGCCTGATAGGCTGTAGATGTAGATACAGAGTAGAGTGAGCCTTAACCGGAAACGGTAAATCCTTACCCCCTGAGGAATAAACAAAGGAAATACAGCTGGAGATCCACCTGGACAGAGTGACTTTGGAAACAGGAGACCCCATTCTGTTTTCCGAAAAGGAAACAATTGATCAGATTTTCAGAGGTTTTTCGTTCTGTGCAGATAAAAACGTAGTTGTCTGTGTACATCCAATTGATGGAATTTGAATTCTGCCTTGTTTGAGAACTGCGGAAAAAACACTGGCAATTCATTGGATTGATTAAGGTTGCTGATTGACACCACTTTGGGAAGAAAGGAGGGATTCGGTCTAAGAGAAACCCTGTCCTTATGAAAAATCAAGTATGGGAGTTTGATTGATAGAGCTTGAATCTCTGAAACATGTCTGGCTGATGTGATGGCTACTAAAAAGGCAGTCTTCCAGGTCAAGAATTTTAAATCACAAGTAGCTGCAGGTTCAAAGGGGAATGAAGTAACAGCCTGTAGAACAAAGTTTAAATCCCAAGTCATGACAGGTTCCGATACTGGAGGACGAAGTAACAGAGTGCCCTTCAGGAAAGCCTTACAGAGTCTATGAGCCATCAGACTAGGCTCATTTGCGACATGAAAGGTAGAGATCGCCAATTGGACTTTAATGGTGAAAACGCACAGACAAGAACTCCAAAACAGATGAAATTAGAGCTGTGTAAGGATCAATCCTTTGGGTATGAGCCCAAATCGAAAATCTCTTCCATTTGCTGGAATAAATCTTCCTGGTCGAGGGCTTATGAGAGGAAGATAAAATATGAACTACCTCCGGCGAGAAATGATGAAGCCTAACTAATGACGGAAGTTGAGTAGCCAGGCTGTCAACCGGAGGGTCCGTAGAGAGGGATGGAGCTGCCCTGACATGTGTCAGTAAGTCTGGTTGTGGGTCCAGAATCCAAGGAACATCCAACGAGGTAGCGATGGAGAAAGGGGAACCAAATCTGATGAGGTCAGTGTAGGGCCATCAGAATCATTCTGCTTCCCAAGGATTGCGCTTTCTGAATAACCTTTGACAGCAAGGGGACTGGAGGGAAGGCATATAGTAGACTGGAGGGCCAATCTTGGACTAGACCGTCCCTGGGGGACTCCCCCTGAGGGGGATCAATGTGAAGTAACTGCTGAATTTGGCACTGAGGGGGCTGGCAAAAAGGTCGCAACAAGGCTGACCCCACCTGCAGAAGATCCGTTCCACAACTTGACAGTTCAGGGACCACTCGTAAGGCATCAGAATAGCTCTGCTTAGCCTGTCTGCGATCACGCTGGACTTCCCCGGAATGTGCGTTGCCACCAGAAAATGTTGGGAACACAGTGCCCACTGCCACACTCGCATGGCCTCTCTGCACAGGGGATATGACTTGGTTCCTCCCTGCTTGTTCAGATACCACACCACTGACATATTGTCCGAGTGGATTGCAATAGTCCCGAGAGGAAGAAAGCTCTGAAGTGCCTGCAACGCAAGTAGCACAGCTGTCATCTCCAGGACATTGATATGCAGATGCATCTCATGCTCTTGCCACGTGCCTTGGACTGTCCTGCCTAGATAATGCCCCCCCCAATCTGGGAGGCATCCGTCGTCACCGTGGCAATCGGGGGCGCCGGAATGAAGGGCTTTCCTGTGTCCAGATTGTCGGTGCGAAGCCACCAACTGAGATCCTGCTTGCACCTGTCCGTAAGTGGAATAGGGTGAGAAAGAGGAAGACATTGAAGAGACCACTGGGCAAAGAGAAGCCACTGAAGGAGTCTCATATGTAACCTTGCTAGAGGAACTAACAATCGTCGTGGCCATAGTCCTCAACTGTTGGAGAACCCATCTTGCCTTTGCTCTTCTCAGAGGGAGCAGGGGCATGAACTTGTTGTTGTAGGGCTCTGCTTGTTTCCTGTGGTAGAAATGCCCACATGAGGACAGTGTTTAGTTCTGCACCTATAAAAGTGACACGCTGTGAGGGCAACAAGGCAGATTTTTCCCAGTTCAATGTTATGCCCAAATGTTGATACAGATTTATAGTGGCGTCCCTGGTCTGAATTAGTAGATGCCTGGTGGTGGCAGTGAGGAGCTAGTTGTCCAGATATGGAAACACTTGGAATCCTTGACGTCTTAAGTGATCAGTCACCACTGCCATGCATTTGGTTAACACCCTGGGGGTTGTGGTGAGACCAAAGGTCAGGGCTCGAAACTGAAAATGACTGGCTCCCAGCCGGAAGTGTAGGTGACTCCTGGATACCCTGTCCATTCTGATGTGGTAGTAAGCATCCTTGAGGTCGATGGGGCACACCCATACTACTTTTCCCAACAATGGAAGAAAAGACTGCAATGTGACTATTCGGAACTTGGACTTTTGTACATGGTTGTTCAATCGGCTGAGATCTAATATGGGTCTAAGGTTCCCTGTTCTTTTTGCCACCAAAAAGAATCTTGAATAAGTCCCTAATCCGATCTGGTCTGAGGGGACATGCTGGATGGCTCCTTTTTCTAGCAGCTTTGAAACTTCTGAAGCTGCGTAATCCCTCTGACTGGGTGGAACATTCGGGATTTTTCTGACTGGAGGGGGGGGGGGGTCTGACAAAAAGGGAATGACAACCTCTGGAAATTATTCGTAAAACCCATTGGTCCTGAGTGATGTCTTGCCAAGCCTCCAGGTATAATGAGATTCGACCCCCGACTGGCTCCGGAAACGCACAGTCGGGCCTCCCATCAGGAGCGACGGTAGGGAGAACCGCAAAAAGAATTGTGGTCTCCCGAGTTGCAGGGGCCTCCTCTGCCTCTAGGGTGATGTCTCCCTGAATAACCCCCCTCTCCTCTGCCTCTGGAGGGGGGCTCACCTTGTGCACCGGGAAAAAAAACCTCTGTGATTTCTTGAACCACATTTTTCCACCCTTCTGGGCCTTGGGATAAGGCCTAGAAGGAAGGGAAAAATGGACTCCTATAGCAGAGTTTTTCCCTCCTGCTCGCACCCGGTGAGGGTGTCTTTCACCTTGGTTCCAAACAAAGAGGAACCATCAAAAGGGGCATCGGTGAATGAAGACTTGAAGGCCTCCGTGAAATGACAAAAGTGCATCTAGGCCTGTCTCCTAAGGGTGACTCCTGAACTTGCTGCCCTACTCACTCCCTCGGCTGCATATGAGATCAGCCTCATGGAGGAGTTAACAATGGAATTGAGGGTAGACATCTGGGCATTAACCGTCTGGGTCACCGCCTCAGAAACGTTACCCATGAGAGTATCTCCAAGCTCCTTGAAGAGATCGCTCTGGAGCCATGTAAAGTGAGATAAATAATTCAGTGACTGTAAGGTAAAGGTCGCTGAAGAGAGAGTACGCTTCCCGTACCGGTCCATGGTCCTAGACTCCTTGTTAGGAGGATGGACGGTGGAAGACGTCTCGGCTAATTCCTTCTGAGTGGTTGCTGCCACCACCATGGCATCCACATAGTCTTCCTTGGAAAGAAACTCCTTACCCGGGGTCTCCTGGGGACTGGTTCCAGACAGGGTTCTCCCACACCCTTCGATAAATCAAATCCAGGAGCTTCACGAAGACAGACACCCTCCTCGGAGGGGGCTTTGGATGGCCAGTCACCTCTTTGCTTCAAGATCTCTAGGATGTCAGAGAAAAACATCCTCAGAGGATGACTTGGGGGACCACTCCGATTCCTCTAGGTCAGTATCTGATGTGAGAGACTCATCCTGGAAGTCTATGTGCTTCCTCTTGCACGTTTTCTTTCTAGGGGGCTCCTCAAACAAGCACTCTGAGGGGCCCTCAAACTTGGGGACCACTCATGGGGGTACCCTGAGGCCTTGGCGCTCCACTGTCTAAAGATAGGTGGTGATCAGAGACTCGCACCGGAGTAGTAGGGGACAGAATGACCGACCCGCAAGATGTCGCTGACGATCTGGCCAGCACACTCCGCATGGCCTCAAAGGCTGGTCCCAGAGTCTGAGGAGCAACCAGCCTCTGAAGCCACGACAGAAGTCGGACTTCCCCGCTCCGAAGCACCGAGAGGGAGACTAGGAACAGAGACATGTCCCAAAGCCTCGCCCTTGGGTCAGACTTGAAGTATCCCGAGTCCTGAATCCCATGGACGGCACCGACGGGGTCGGAGCTGACGGCACCGATAAGCCAGGAGGGGCCATCGGAACCGACCTGGAGACATCACACGTAGCCGAGCACTCTGGCTCTGAAGGCTGGGATGCACTCGGAGGAGGCAGTATTGAAGTAGGTTGCAGGATGGGCTCTGGAGCAGACTGGGACGGAGCCGAGAACAATTTTGCCAAGACGGGCTACTGAAGGAGTCTCTGCACCACTCTATTGACGTCCACATCAGATAACGATTTGGAGGATAGGGAGGGAGATCGAGACCTCCTATCAGGTGATACTTGCCTAATACTAGGCAATCGGCTCTGAATAGGTTCCAAAATCATTGGAGCTGATGCCGGTTCCATCAACACTGACACTTCCTGCGGCCCAGAGGACAGTGGAGCCAAGGATGTCGAAGCTGATTTAGCTATTTTCTCCGGTGGCTCAGAGGAGACTGAAGGAGCCGGAGACCTCTTTTTTGATTTTGTGGTTTTAGCTTTAGAGCTGGAAGCAGTTTCCAGAACCTCTTCGAAGGAGGGTTTCAAAATCAACTTATTCTTTCTTTCCTGAAGGACCCTAGGACTAAATGCATGACACAAGCTGCATGACTCCTGGAGATGGATTGCTCCCAGACAATATACACAGACAGAATGTCCATCAGTAATGGACATTTTATAGCCACACTTTGAGCATTTCTTAAAGCCCGAGGGCTTGTGCGCCTTAGAATCTTTAGACATCGTAACCAAATACCACCAGTCACGAAGACAAAAAATTACAGGTACAGAACCAACTGGAAAAACAGTCAGAGACTTGTACCACACTTAGGGCGGGAAAAAACTACCACTAACAAAAAACTCTAATGAACGATCCTGGTAGGACTAAAACCTGTAATTTAAATGGATTTAGACCGGAAAGTTTGTAACACAGGGAAGCAAGGGGACAGACTAGGTCCTCTAACTGAAATGGGCCTAGCCCGTTGGAACAGCTAGTGGGATACCACAGAAATAATCACACACACACACACACACATTTCCACAAAATAATACCAAACGAACAATAGCTATTAAAATGGGGTTTTGTTTGCAATAAATTCTCTCAAGAAGAAGAAAAAAGGGTACTTGGCCACAGCTAAGAGCGAGACCAAAACCAAGCTACATGAGCGGCAAACAAGATCTGGGGATACAGAGCAGTGCAGCACGGGATACCATCTTAGCCCAGCCAATAAAAAGACCGAGCTAGAAAAGTTTTGGCCGAGTCAGAGCAGACATTCGGCTCCGAACCCACAGGTAAGAATGCAGGCGAGATTGGACTACATAGCATGATCAATTATGGCCTCCTTTTCTACTTGGCTACTGATGCTAAAAAGCTTTTAACATGGTAGTTACATATTTTACTTGAAAGCTCTTAATATGTTTGGCTCTCTATTAATCTGCATATCAGCCATACACTCACCTTCTAAATAGTGACACATATGTACACAATAAAAATAAAGTACAAAAATACAAAAGTAGTACAAAAACATTCATTTATAAACCTTTAGCCTTCTGCCCTTTAGGAAACGTTTAATATTTAAAGTTTAAATATTAAAAGTAGAGTAGTAACAAGGGAAGCTGAATGATAAATAAAGCTAAGAGCAGACAAGTATCCAGGTCTAAGTCAATGTGTTAATGTGTCATTAAGAGTTTCGTAAAGAACAAAAGGCTAAAAGGTTTTTGAATGAATATTCTTGTATACATAAGTATTACTATTTATGATGCTTTTTAAAAGTTTTTCTAACTGGTCTAGCATTTAAAGGGTTAAGTAAAGGATTTTAATTGAATAATGAATTAGAGTTTTTCACTGGTAGGTTTTTATATAAAAAGTGCTTGAAATCCTAGCTTGAATAGTTTCTGTTGAAGTCTTGTTGGATGTCAGCGGTATATTAAACTTTGAACGCTAATTCTGTTCTTGGGCTCCCGATTGAGCTTTTTTTTCAGTGTTTTTTATTTCCCATGTGTCAAATGAGAGTTGATCAAATTCATTTGACATCCTATATCAATGAGATTGCGTATGTAAAACTGTCAACCCCCAAGGCATCAGATTAAGTTCCACTGCAGGGCTTTTCTAGTATTTCCTGATAAAATCAGATACAATTCTCTCAAGCCAGGAAAACCATGGTTCAAGGCACAGTCTGGAATTTAACTTGGCGTAACATCAGAGTTAATAATCTTAAGTAATTTGCTTTCACTTTTCTTTACCATTTTTGAATGCCATGGTTTTAATTCAATTATGTGTTCCTATATTACCTCACTTCAACTTTTTAAGTCAATTAAAATTCATTCTGGTTTTAAAATCTGTATCCTCTTTTTGACAACCTGTTGCTAAATGATTAGTGATTAATATTTTAGAACTCAGCAAAGGCTGGCTGTAGCTCCAAATTAAACCAGTAATATTCCAAAGAGCCACAAAAGTCGCGAAACAACTAAATCTTCATGAAAAACAGTTCAATTTATTAACGCACTTCACAGACAGCAAACAAATCGCGTTTTCGTCCCTCTCCACCAGGACTTCATCAGACAATGATATAAACATTCACAATGACTTAAATACAAGGTTCATTATACAATAAACCAATAAAACCATTAAAATGAAATTCAAATACACCAATCCCTATGGTCTGTTCCTTATTAATATTCAGTGACACTGTTGCATATTCATGAAAATGAAATAAAACCATTATGTTTGTGTTTCTGACACTCTCCTATTATTCCTTTAAATTAATTGCATTTCAACCATTTACTAATGCATAAACCTCAATCCTAACTTATGTTAACATGGGAAAAGGAATGATTTGTTAAAAAAATTTCTATAAATTCAATGTATGTTTAAAACCACATTCATTAAAAATCTTTCACTTGTTAGTGTTTATATAACTCCCTCTAGTGTGCAAAACCTGCAAATACATCCCATAGATTACCTTACAGTTTCTTAAATAACTTTTAAAACATTTCTAAATATGGTATAATTTAATTAAATAAATTGTAAACACATGAAAAATTTATATATATTATATATTGTAAATAAATATTAATTTATACATAGATTAACAATATTAAATAACACATAAATATTGACAATTAAAAAATATACCATTGTTAAAATATTGAATATATATAATGCATATGTTATAGACCACTGTTTAGTGAGACAGTAATGCAACATTTCTCCTGTATTTTCATATTTTATTAGCTCTTATTTTTAATAATGGTCTTATAGAAACCATTTCATTCAGGCCAGGCTTCCTACTCGCATCCATTCTAACCTGCCACCATAGTTCCTTATTTTCTAAAATGTCTTCCCATGGACCACCTCTGATATCACGCTTAACTTGTTCCAATACTAACCATGAATATTTAGCTTCTTTACATTCTTTCAGGTGTTTGTATAATGCATTTGCCTCTTTTGCTCTACTAATATCATACATGTGCTCATAAATTCGTTTTTTCAGGGACCTTTCGGTTTTGCCAACATAAAATGAACAGCATTTCTGGCAAATTACCAGGTATACGACTCCTTGTGTATCACAACTGTAATACTCTTCACTTCTTATTCTCATTTTCCTACTTTCAATGTATACCTCTCCCTTATTCATGATATGTGGACATTGTTGGCACCGTCCACATTTAAAAGTGCCCTTCTTTCTCAAACTGGTCCCTCTCTTTTCTAGAACATTTCTTTCCATCATGTTACGTATACATGGTGGGTTTCTATAAATAACTTGTGGTACCATAGATTTTATCTCCTCCATGTCCGTAAACGAAAGGAATTTATCCCATTCCTTACGTATAATATCTTTCATGTTTTTACTAGTAGAGTTAAATTCTATAATTAGTCTTTTTTGTAATATTTCTTCATTCTTATTGGGTCCATTCTTATTCTCTTCCTTAAAATTACTTTCCATGACTCCCTTTATAGGTTGAAATCTATCTTTCCTACCTGTTTCTACCTCCCTCCTAATATCATGAACGAATGTTGTAGGATAACCTCTTTCTAGAAACATTGTTTCCCAGTTTATCACATTCTTGTTTAAAATCTGTCTCTCTACTTGTCATCCTCGACCCCCTCACAAATTGTCCCTTGACTATGTTTTTCTTGCAGTGAGGGGGATGGGAACTGTCGTAGTGTAGGTAGGAATTACAAAATGTTGTTTTTCTAAACACCCTAGTTTCAAAATTGTGGTCCACCTTAAGGACCTCAACATCCAAATAATTTAGAGTATTTGCATTCATGACATATGTAAATTTTAGGAAACTTGTTGTCGTACTAATATATTCAAAAAATTCCAAAAACTTTTGTTTTCCTCCGGTCCAAAAAATTACAATGTCATCCAGGAATCTATGGTATAATATCCAATACTTTTTAAAACTGGAATTCATTATAAAATAATCTTCCCATTGTGACAGGACTATATTTGCATAAGTCGGGGCACAAGCTGCTCCCATGGACACCCCTTTAATCTGTTGATAGTATTCACCATCAAAAATTAGGAAATTATATTTTAAAATTGTGTCCATGAGAGCAACTGTGGCTATTTTTTCTTCATGGGTCATTTTTTGATCTAAAAAAATAACACGTTCAAAATAATCCATCCCTTCTTTGTAGGAATACGAAAAAAGATCAATGATGTCAATGGTGATAAACAATAAATCATCTTTATAAACTTCAGGTGTGAGCTCTCTTATAAAATCCCAGGAGTCCTTTAATATAATCTTATTGTTGACCCAAATATGTTTAGCTTTTTCGTCTACAAATTTTGCTAAGGGTACTGTCTTGGCCCCTTCTGCAGTAACTATGGGTCTTAGGGGGGGGGGGTCTTCCTGATTTTTATGAACTTTGGGAATACCAAAGATTGTGGCTACCCTGGGCTTCTGAATTTCAAAATATCTGAAGGTTTTCATGTCAATTACTTTCTCTATTAACAAGTCCTGTAGCATTAAATCAATTTTCTTATATGCTATTTCTATTTAATTCTTGGACACTACCTTATATTTACCTTCATCTCTTAATATAGAATTCATTTTAGCCTCATATATAATTTTGTCCATAATCACTATTCCCCCTCCCTTGTCCGGTTTCATTATTCTCACACCCTTACTATTAATTAGTTCATCCAATACTTCAATTTCTTTTTCCTTTAAGTTGTTTTTGTCATTAAACTTGTTCCCTGTCATAGTTCTTCGAATTTCTTTTTCAATCACATTTTCTAGATTCTTTAATTGAGGCATTAAGGGTGGGTTATATAGAGAACTCCTAACTAACCTTACCCCTTCTTGGTTGTTTCCTTGGAACCCAGCTCTTGAAGCTAAAATAGCTAAATTGACCTTCCTAATAAATAATTTAACATCGAGAATTGTTCCTGTTACCTCTCCTTTTTTAGTTGGGATGTATTTAAGACCCTTACTCAGTAAGTTAAAATGTTCTTTAGTCAATATAATTTCACTAAAGTTATAAATAGAGAAACCATTGTATGTACTTTTGTCATTTTCCGTTATGATACCTAGTGAGTCATTCAAAATCTCACTTGGGGTGGGGGTACACTTTAATATCTTCCCCTCCCACTTCTCCCTCCTCTTATCTGAAAATTTTCTCTCCTATACTGAGGGGGTTGAGCTCTCTCTCCCTCATACTCCAAGGGTGGGAATTCAGCATCATATCTGTCTACCCCCCTCCACTCTTCTTCCTTATCCCTTCTTCTATTATTCTGTTGATAAGGTATTTCATTATATCTCCTTCTATTACCACCTACTGGGTTTGGGTAACTAGTTTTACTATTGTATTCCTGAATATCTCTATGAAGTTTCCCCATCTTATGTTTCATAGTAATCTCACAATGTGCATCAATGTCTTTTCTAACTTTAAAATATTTCTCTTTTTCTTCTGAAATACTAAAAACTAAATCATTCTTAATACTTATATCTAATTCATAAATGTCTCTCCCCAGTGTATCTTGTCTTCTTTCATTTTCCTCTATTAGCTGAACAATCTCTAGTCCGCATTTATTAAATACCTTTAACAAACATTCATGAAACAAGGAGCCAATTTCTACATTATTTGGGTACTTGTATACCCTAAGCCCCTTAGGGACTATTTCCTTTGTAAAACGTTCATTGAGGTATGCATTTTCAATGCTTAATGTTCTATATTGTGTCATTAATTTATTTAACTTATTTAATTTAACCATATAAGTGTCACCATCATTCCGGTTATTAATAACTTTAGATTTGTCACTTGTAAACAAGTATTCTTTTTGTAACCACTCAGTTGTGGTTAAACAGTCAATAATAACAGTACCTTTAGGTGCTAGGGAAGATTTCGGTCTAGCCCCTTGCTGATAGTATGTTCTATCAGTCGCTTCATTATTTCCTGCCCCTGCATCCAAAATCCTTGGCGTTCTTAATGGGTCAAAACTGGTGCCTTCATCCTCATCAGAAGACATTTTAGAAAATAAGGAACTATGGTGGCAGGTTAGAATGGATGCGAGTAGGAAGCCTGGCCTGAATGAAATGGTTTCTATAAGACCATTATTAAAAATAAGAGCTAATAAAATATGAAAATACAGGAGAAATGTTGCATTACTGTCTCACTAAACAGTGGTCTATAACATATGCATTATATATATTAAATATTTTAACAATGGTATATTTTTTAATTGTCAATATTTATGTGTTATTTAATATTGTTAATCTATGTATAAATTAATATTTATTTACAATATATAATATATATAAATTTTTCATGTGTTTACAATTTATTTAATTACATTATACCATATTTAGAAATGTTTTAAGTTATTTAAGAAACTATAAGGTAATCTATGGGATGTATTTGCAGGTTTTGCACACTAGAGGGAGTTATATAAACACTAACAAGTGAAAGATTTTTAATGAATGTGGTTTTAAACATACATTGAATTTATAGAAATTTTTTTAACAAATCATTCCTTTTCCCATGTTAACATAAGTTAGGATTGAGGTTTATGCATTAGTAAATGGCTGAAATGCAATTAATTTAAAGGAATAATAGGAGAGTGTCAGAAACACAAACATAATGGTTTTATTTCATTTTCATGAATATGCAACAGTGTCACTGAATATTAATAAGGAACAGACCCATAGGGATTGGTGTATTTGAATTTCATTTTAATGGTTTTATTGGTTTATTGTATAATGAACCTTGTATTTAAGTCATTGTGAATGTTTATATCATTGTCTGATGAAGTCCTGGTGGAGAGGGACGAAAACGCGATTTGTTTGCTGTCTGTGAAGTGCGTTAATAAATTGAACTGTTTTTCATGAAGATTTAGTTGTTTCGCGACTTTTGTGGCTCTTTGGAATATTACTGATTAATATTTTACTTTATTAAAATATATGAAGGCCTCAGACTTTATATTAAGAGAAAATTACCTCGTGCAAAAATGGGAAAAAGGGGTTGTGGATGGACAAATGGATGTCCCTGAAGAAATATGACTCATATAATCCTCCAAGTGTTTACTATAACGTAAATATGGAAAAGCATTAAAAACAGAAATTTGCTGGCATCACTTTAAAGTGAACTGAACTGTCTCAGTGTAATAGTGCATACTTATCTGAAGAAAAAAAACAAATCTATAACCTCTTTTTATATGGCAAGTTTAACGATCAAATTCAACAAGGTCGCATCTCTTCTATATGAAGCAAATGTAATACATTTAACAATGATATGCTACAGAAAAAATATGGGCCAAATTTTTCCCATTTGTTAAATTATATGATGCAACTTTTGCAATCTTGTGCACTGCTTGAAACTGAATTCCTTTTGGGGGAACCTTAATTTCGCTGAAATGCCCACAATATAGAAGGTTCTTTCCTTTTGTAAAGATCCCAACCATGGCCCCTCTTTTCTCCCCAAAACTACCTCTACACTGCCCCCATCTTACTCCTTTAACAGTCACCAACCTCAGTCACAACAATCATCTCCATCGAAATACTTAACTATTTACTCATTGAATATTCAGAGTCTAGCAAATAAAGTCACTGAGTTGCACTCATGGATAGCTAAAAATACCCCTCACATCCTATCCCTATCTGAAACCTGGCTCAAGCCACACATCTCAAATAGTGAAATACTCCCACCAGGTTATATCATCTTCCGATCTGATAGACCTGTAAAAAAGGTGGTGGCGTGGCCATCCTCTACTCAAACATTCTTAACCTCTCACCATACCCTTCCCCAATTCCTGACTTCCCCCCAGCTGAAATCATCATCCTTAACTGCCATCTGAATCCCCACAAAAAACTTGCAATTGCCTCTATCTACCTTCCTCCTGGTAACAATCTGCTCATTCTTGAAAACATCCTAGCCTGGTTCTCCCACAACATACCATATGAGATACTTATCCTTTGTGATGTCAACATTGATTGGTCCAAACTCACAACTGACTCCCCCCGACTCAGTATCCACCTACACGGCTTCCACCAACTTATAACATCTCCCACTTGCTTCAATAAAAATTCCTCTTCCAGCTCCATCATAGACTGGATTCTTACCAATTCCCCCCACCAATACCACAATCTCACCACCTTACCGGACTCTCTCAGTGATCATCTCCCTACCACCATCTTAAGACAGTACTCCCATATTCCTAAACCCCACCTTATCAAAGACTATCGAAATCTATCGGCTTTCAATTCATCCCAATTTAACTCCATTCTCCACAACATAGATTGGTCCATTCTAAAACACCTCCCCCTAAACGATGCTGTAAGCACTTTCAATAGCATCTTCATGAATACTCTAAACTCCTTAGCTCCCTCTAGGAAGATCAGAGTAAAATCAAGCCATGCTCCCTGGCTCTCCAAAGAGACTAGGTCCCTTATGAAACAAAGAGATCATGCTTGGAAAACCTGGACTAAAACTAAACAACCACCTTTTCTTCAAAAATACAGGCAACTGAGGAAACTTGCAAAAAAACATACAACTAATGACAAAAAGTTATACTATAGCTCTGCTCAGCTTAACAACAAATCCAGTCCTCAAAAATTTTGGTCAACTCTCAACAACATCCTCTATCCTGGAAAGCCCTCTAATCCCTCCCCATACCCTAACTCTTCCACTCAGTAAACAGCTCCTCACGCACCACTTACTTGCCCCTACCCAACATGGATTTCATCCTCACCACAGCACCACCACTGCCCTCCTCTCCTTCACTCATATCATTGCAGAGGCCCTAGACAACAATAAACTCATTTCCTGTCTCTTCCTAGATCTCTCCAAAGCCTTCGATAAGGTCTCTCATCCTCTACTACTATCCAAACTTGCAAATCTCCACCTATCCCCCTCCGCACTTGCCTGGTTTAATAGTTACCTATCTGGCAGGGAACAATCTGTCAAATGGCTCTCATCCTCCTCACCTTTCCTTCCCATCTCCACTGGTGTTACCCCAGGATCCATCTTGGGACCCCTTTTGTTTAACATCTTCACCAATGATCTTTACACCTCATGCAAAGAATCCTCCCTTATTCAGGTATGCCGACGACTCCACACTTATATCCATCTCAAATAAAATTCCTGAACTACACTCCCTGACCCAACAGGCCCTACTATCCACTGAACAATGGCGCTCTCACAACCTATTGATCCTAAATCCCAAAAAGACCAAACTCCTACTTTTCCTTCCCCGTTCTCTTTTTCATCACAAAACCTCCTTTTTTATTACATCTTCTAACAATGCAAATATCCAACCTGACACCCACACAACTCATTGGGGTCATTATCGATGACTAACTCAAGTTCAACCTACACATACTCCAATGTATAAACAAAACAAACCAGAAACTAGGTCTGCTATATTGGAACACAAAATTCCTAACCCCTGAATCTAGACTTACCCTGGGCCAGGCACTCCTCCTCCCCTCCCTCTTATACGCCACCCCAGTTCTTACCAATATCCAGGCCTCCACTCTAAACAAACTGCAACAGACTTACCATAAAATAGCCATATTCATTACTAACTCCCCATACAACTCACACCACTGCATTTCTTTAAACTCTCTTCAATGGCTTGAACTTCCCCAGTTTCTGCTATCTTATCAATTTCATATGCTAGACTCTATTCTTTATAAACCCTCCTTCTGTCCATCTCTATTCTTCCTTAGTCTCCATCTACATACCATCCCGGACTCTCCGTACTTGTAACCAACAATTACTGGATATCTACCATCCAAAAAGGTCAGTAGGCAAACTAATCTACAAACACTCCCTTGCCCATGCTTGCAACAAACTTCCCCTTGACTTGCGTTCAATCTCCCACACCTCACACTTTAAAAATGAACTAAAAGCTTATTTTCTGAATTCCAGAACCTGCCGTTGCCATGACCCTACCTAGTCTTCCTTCCCTTTATGTACCCTCAAAAGGACCATACTTAGTACCTCATTACACCTCTCTCTCCAATGTGTCTACTATGCATTTGCACAATTTAATACAAACAAAAAATGTTCATTGTTGACCTATTGAACTATATCAATGTAAAATTGTTACTTAGCTTCTTTTTAATGCAACTTTAACTTTATGCATGTATCCCAACATATGTGAATCGTTTTGCTATAACTGCTATTATATCAATATTGTTTAAAATTGTACTTGTTTTAAAATGTATTACTGGAGCTTTTCTCCTCGGGTCTCCACTGAAAATGGGCCACAAGCCCAGTTGGACAAACCCGGTTAACAAATGTCAATAAATAAATAAATAAAGAATTAATGGGAATGTATTATTAATAAAACAGAACTACTAAACATAACTAATGCACACACTTTACAGTAACAAGCAATAATACGCAATGTAAATTTCTTGGTGAACACAGACATTTTTTTTTTTTACTGATAGTATTTGTGCTTATGAAGTTCTTTATCACTACTAAATGGTTTAAACTAAACGAAGTTTTCCATCGCTACTAACATTTCTTCTGGGACAAATATTTAATAGCTTAAAAGTTAACTGATAATTTAAATACAATTCACTAGCTGAGTCTGCATGAAATTTATACTACAGATAAAGTAAAATACAAATTTCAACAAGTTTATACCTTTATGGTTAATGAGTCAACTGTATTCTTCTATTTCTACAGTAATAAGTTACAATGATGTTCCGTATGCTTCCGAGCAGTTAATTTTCAAGTGCAGAGTTAAGACTGGTATTGTTTATATACAACAAAAACACCTAAATGAGATTTTGCATTGCTCCTGTACCATGCCAGGCTACATACATCTTTATTATAATTTTGCCTAGAATAATTTATCTAGTCATCTCTGTTCCTGAGTGAGTACTCCGTATGTATAATGTCAACTCTATGAACTGTAACTTAAGTTGAGTTCTTTAACTATTGATAATGTTACTTTTTCAAATTATCTCTGCCCAGATATCTGCACTCCAATTTCACTGTTTTAACTGAAATTGTGATTTTTTTTGCACAGTTAATATTTTGTTCTTTTGTGTCAAGTTTTGTAGCAACTATAACCATATTACCTCTATGTGAAGTTTATGGGCCTTTGCGGAAAATGGGATATTTTGGACTTTCTTGACTATCAAATATTCTTTCGGCTGCTCCCAATAGAGGTTGCCACAGCGGATCATCTGTTTCCATTTCTTCCTGTCCTCTGCATCTTGCTCTGTCACACCAACCACATGCATATCCTCTCTCACCACATCCATAAACCTTATCTTAGGCCTTCCTCTTTTCCTGTTACCTGGCAGATTCATCCATAGCACCTTTTTCCCAACATACTCTGCATCCCTCCTCAGCACATGTACAAACCAACGTAATCTTGCGCCTCTGGTTTTGTCTACAAAACTTCCAACCTGGGTTGACCCTCTAATATACTTATTCCTAATCCTGTCCACCCTAGTCACACCCAGTGCAAATCTTAACATCTTTAACTCTGCCGCGTCCAGCTCTGACTCCTGCCTTTTTGTCAATGCCACAGTCTCCAACCCATATAACATAGCTGGTCTCACTACCCTCTTGTAGACCTTCCCTTTCACTTTTACTGGTACGCGTCTGTCACAAATCACTCCTGACATTCTTCTCCACCCACTCCATCCTGCCTGTACTCTCTTTGCCTCTCTTCCACACTCACCTTTACTCTGAACTGTTGATCCCATGTATTTAAACTCATCCACCTTTGCCACCTCTACTCCCTGCATCCTCACCATTCCTCTTCTTAGTCCTGCATTCCTCTTCTCTCTAGAGCATATCTCCACCAACAAAAATAAAATAAATAAAAAGATATATATATATATATATATATATATATATATATATATATATATATATATATATATATTTATATATGGATCTATGTTAAAATATCAAATATAGACACTTTTGAATCGGAAAAGATCAATCCCAGAAGATCAATACACAAAATATTGAAAATAAAAAATATATTTAGTAAAACATATATGGAAAAATCTTTTTCATCTGGCACTAGGTTCTAGAAGAATTTTGTATACCTTATTTCACACAAACCAGAAGAGAAAAATATAGTGTAACTTAAGAATTTAAAGCTCAAACTACCAAAGTAGGGGGAACAGATGTCCTGTGTACCTAAATACCATAAAGAGACATCAGGGCTGTACCAGTAAACCTGGCCTAAACCCATAGAAGAAATGAACAAGCTGCACCCAAGGCACAAACAAAGGATCAAACTGCAATCACCGCTTCCCCAGAACTGAAAGGCAGAGACTGGAAATACAACATTAACGTGAGACAAAGAAGCTGACATCAGATGACACTACCTGAAAATCCCCTGAATGTCTAGATGTTTCACAAACTGAACAAAGGCAAAGGTGGATGAACATATGTAGGAGTCTTGTCCACTTCTGTGATGAGGAATGGTAAAAGTCCCAGACTGAAGGGCAGCATTTCATACAACTTTTTTCATAATTCCAATGACTTTAGTTGGCAGACTGAATAGAATAAATTAGGTAATAGCAAATTAAATGAATGTCTGTGTTATGTTTTTTTTCTTTCCTACAGTCTTCTACAAAAGGAGAGGATTTTTTTTCCTCACAAACAGGTTAGGGATTTTCTGACTTCCTACCGTGGAAGTAAAGTATTTCATTTGCCCTTTAATTTTAACAGGAAAGTTTTGACAGCAGAGTTTTACAATTATTGTTTGGCAATATTTCAGTCTCTTATTTGTTATAAGAAAAATGCTAAGACAGTAACTATCACCAGTAACTAGAAAAATGGCTACTAGGCAAAAAAATGTCATTCAAGAAAACTGTTAAGTAAAATTAAAAAATAGAATAAGGTGGAAAAAAAGAATTAAAAACAAAGATTACTATCTGTAAAGTTAAATGTGCTTTCAGAAGAAAGAATACAAAATAAAACCCAATCAAAGTGGTCTCAGTAACTTGAAGGGCTAGAAACATCATTTGAAAATTGAAAATGAATAGCCTAACAGAGCTGGCCATAAATCTGGCATATACAATCTAAAAAAATCACTACTAAGACAAAAGACACAAGTCAAAACTAGATGATGCATTATAGCAAAGGTTGAAATACCTGTAGAAATGTTCATTGTGACTTCACTACACATTCTAACAAGATTACCATACTAAAACATGTTACACAACTATCTGGGTGGACATAAATGTGTGTAAAATACTCAGTTTTGATTTCAAAATAACCAGCTAGATAAATTAGTAAATTATCTAAGATCTGACAGAAACAAAGTGGCTAGCTGCTCTGCAGACCTACCATTTAAAGATTACTTTTCTGAAGACAGGGATATACATATACAACCTCACTTTTCAGGATTCACTGGGAGCCCAATACTTCTATCCTTAGCCACAAAGATAATAGGCTTGGCCTTTGCTCCTTCCCACTGCAGTCTTCTAGATTTTACAATCTGCTAAGACTGTCACCACCATATGAGGATCCAGGGAAAAACAGAAAACTGTACTGTGTATCTGTTTCAGGATCTCTGTTTTAAGTACAGTTGTGTAAGCAGAAGACAAACAGATCATTGCTGCAGTAGACTAAGCTATTTGGCACAGGATGGCTTTCCAAAGATCAGACAAGCCGGACAGCTTCCAAAGCTTTGGTGCACCCTCCACATGGCCTAGCTACTGCCAAATGCAAGGGAAACAGAATAAAAGCCAGTGGTTACTGTGCCAAAACTTCTTAGCTTTCTTGCCCTTGAATAAAGGAACTAGAACAATGCTAAATTACGATCCACAGCAATAAAAATATACCATGGAATAAAAAACAAAATTGGGGGATGGGGGGGATTTTGCAGATACTGCACCACTGATCTATTTGAATATCTACTGTTATGGTAAGTTTACTTACACAACTATGCTACATTCGCCATTAAATCACTGCTGCAGTAGCCTAAGCTATATGGGAATACCACCAAATCGTACTCAGCAAGGAGGAAGATGGATTCAGAGTCTAGGAGCCACTGGAGAACAGTGCTAGCAAAGCCTGCTCTGCACCCAGAGAAGGAGTCTAGTTTGCAATGCTTAGTAAATGTGTGTACAGATGACCAAGTTACGGACGCTACTATATTTCTAGAGTTATTTCTGGAGTCCATCCTTTCCAAAATATCACAGAAGTAGGCAAAGCAATGACAAAAGACAATGCCTGGGACAACCATTTAGAAACTTGTTGACACTACTTGTCCCTTTTTCTTACCTTCATAGTGCGTAGAAGTCACTCTCCCCTATTGTAGGCTCTGGGAAAAAAAAACAGAGAAACGACCTAGCTCAGTGTAACCTCTGAAACAACTTTCGGCATAAAGGAAAATTTGCTCTCAAAGCAACCCTATACTTTTGAAATGAGACTGGGGGGCGTAATCATTAAAGTTTGTAACACAGATAATCTTGCAGAAATCAGAGCAAGCAATACTACTGTTATCCAAGTTAAGAACTTCAATTCAGCCTTATTAGCTGGTTCAAAAGGAAACAATACCCCCCCCCCCCCCAAGACAAAATTAAGATTCCAAGGAGGAGCCACTGGTCTAACAGGTAGATGGACATGCAAAAAAACTGTTTCACTTGAAGCAGGGAAAAAAGATGATCTAGACAGAAAAAAAACAATATGTCTGAATGATGACTCTTAGAAGAGTAAGAAAGTTAAGAGGATAACAACTCACACAAATACTGTAGAACCAGAGGCATCTGGGCCATAACAAGGCTCTGTTTCTTGGATTAGCACCAACTAGAAAATGTCTTCCACTTACCCATGTATAACTTTCTTCAAGTAGGTTTCTTAGCCTCCTTTAATACTTGCTGCAAATCCTCAGGAAAAAAAAAAAAAAACAAACAGAAGAAATTAATATTCTATTTTCCAGGCAGTCAACTGAAGGTCTAAGGCTGCAGAGTACCAAGGAAGTTTGCAATAACTGCCCTTGTCATTTTTCAAAAAAAGGAAACCCACTGTTGCCTGATCCAAAAGAGGAAACCACAATTATCCGTCTTTTTGAAGTCCTCTTAAATCTTTAGAGCAACACTGGCTATCAGAGGAAAATCATAAGAGAACATTCCCATCCCATGTGAATGAAAATCTGTGTTCCAAACCTAATTGCAAGGAGTCATGAAGCAGAATTTCTTTTAACAGTTTGTTGTGGCTGGAAGCAAACAGATTTACTTGACAGTTCCCCACAGATGGACCAATTCTTGGAAGACTCACAGGTCCAACATCCACTTGTGATGGTCCTTTCTTGGTCTTGCTTAGCTTGTCTATGGCAATGTTTTACTCTGATGGAATGGAGGTAGCCTGGAGGGAAAGAGTGAACCAAGTCACTGGATCAGAAGCTACTATAGTCTGCAAAGGGGATAGGACCTATTTCCCTCTTGTTTGCTTATGCACCACATCACTATGGCATTTGTCTGTGATTACCAGTAGAGTACCTAGAGTTCAAAGATGGTTCAGAGGTTTGAGAACATTTCTTAGAGTCATCATTTGACATTTGTGTTTTAACTTGTCCTGCTTGTTCTAAAGGCCCTGAATCATCACTCCTTTATAAATAGCTCCCAAAGTAGTCGTATACATCTATGGTTACAGTCTGAATACGGTCTGGCATGAAGACAGACAGACCTGAGTGGAGAGAGAACTGATTCGCCCACCAAAGTAGCTCCTTTTTCACAATCCCCAGCACAGGAATTTAAATAAAAAAGGGGATGCTGGTGCTGAGACCAACCCAATCTGACACATTTCTGAATCCTCTTTATGTGAACTCTGGTTAGCAAATCGTGAGAATAGCAGAGGCCATGAGACCTATAATTCTGAAAATATTCCCTTTCAGGTGCTAACAGTCTGGTTGGAAAATCTCAAACAGTTCCTTGTAACTTTCTACTTTGTCCTGAGGAAGCAACCATTAAAGATATATGCAGTAGCATCTCAGAAACATTATCCTGTAGGAAGGAAGGAGAGAGGGTGCCTCTGCTCACCTGAAATCTCAGTTGGCTAGATGTTCATAACCCAAGCCAGAGATTCCTGACAGCCAGTGAAGGAATCTGCAAATATCCGGCAATCATCTAAATATGTGAAATGTGAATGACTTGCAACCTGCAATTGGCAATCACAGGAGCCTGAACCTTTGTAAACACTCAGAGCTGTAGATAATGCAAAAGGAAAAAAAGACTACTGAACAGGACAACAGAAAAATGCAAAATGTACCTGAAATCTTCAGAGATCAGGAAGTGATAAGCATCTTTTAAATTTAAGGTTACTACAAAATGCAAAGTGGAATAAGAAAAAACAAGGACTAAAGAGGAAGCATTTTGAATTTTGGGATTTTGATGTGAAGGTTTACAAAAGAAATGTCTAGGACAGGTATCCAGGTTCCTTCTTTCTCTGGCAACAAAATATTGAATAAAATCCTTTCCCTCTTAGATCTGGGGGAACAGATCATGATGATCTTGAACAGGAGGGAGCGATGATTTAGTTGATGTGAAGGAATCCCTTGGAAGGTCGGAGGGGAATTCCACTGTAAGTTCTGAATGTTTTACATAATCCAAGTGTCTGCCGTTATGTGGCACCAAAGAAAAAGGTGAAATCCTGGGCTATGTAATAGCTTAACAAGATTACCAGGGAGGGTGGGGGAAGAGGCAAACAGCCAGATTTCTTAGCTTGCCCTTTTTGTTTTTTGAGGATCCTCTCCTCCTCACAAAAGGCTTTCCACTCTAGGTCTGAAGCCAATTTAATTTTTATTGTACCATTTTTCTTTTTTCTGTTCAAGGCCGGCCTTCTATCAACTGATGCCCTAGGCAAAAGATCTCTACAGTGCCCCCACACACCACCGGTGCCCCCATCCTACACTATACAGATTATTTTTTTCTTCCATTTTTTCACAGCTTGTCTTGCATTTCAGTTTTTTTTTTCCTGTATTCATTCAACATATTTTAAAGAAACCATTTGTTTGCTACAAAAAAACAAACAAAAAACAAATAAATCGTGGAAAAGAACCCCTGCTAGAGCTGCACCCTAGGCAGTCCACCTACTGGGCCTATGCCTAAGGCCAGCTAGGTGTTGACCTATGTGCAAGTGCAACATACTGCTTTAGTCGCAAAGATGCTTGTACAGGGTCATCCATGTCAAAACAAACCTGTACATAAAATAAATATCAAAGCAAACCAGTAGGCAAATTAATAAGTCTAAAAACTGATATGCCACCCTTTAAAAATTACCATTAATATTAATGAGGATTTTCGTCTTCCAGTGTGAGCCTAAAATTACAGTAGCCACACCCTTAATAGTTCAATTTTTACTTATGATCAAACATGAAACTCAGTTTAGGTGTACTCTGTCTTCCAGTGTGAGCTCAAAATTACAGTAGCCACACCCATAATAGTTCAATTTTTACTTATGATCAAACATGAAACTCAGTTTAGGTGTACTCTGCCATAAACAAGTAGCTGAGTATTACCAACAATATTAATGTCTTGTCTGCACAAGAACAAAGTTAAAAAAAAAATCCAAATGCATCAAGTAGTATTTAACTAGCATTTATTACTATCAGCAGTATTGTCTTTATATTGTTCCAATATATTTGCCACTATTGGAAGTGATAAAGCATAACAAGGAAATATTAGCACCTACCACCACTTTTCTTGGCTTGTATGACCATTTTTGCCTTCTACATTTGAGTGGTGGACACAGCCTCCTGTATAGGACTAAACTCCTGCCTAAGATGCACCCTCAATTATAAATAGGGGAACATGGGAGGATTAAATATTTGAAGCAGGTGACACACTGCCTGCCTCATATCTCTGATAGTACGTTTGTTATATAATCTTTTCTTTCCTGCATGCGTGTGTGTGTGGTGGGGGATATTTTGGGTAACAGAATCTTTGTTCTAGAACAAATATTTTGCACTCTGTAATAAGGGAGGCAAAAGTCAAAGATGCTGTTTTGTTACACAAAATAGCACCTTTGACCTGTACCTTTTTATTACTGTGAAGCACTGCAATCAAAAGTATCACAGTCCTCTCTAGCACAAAACACAAACACATACATACACATTCACACACATTCATACATAAACAATCTATACCCCTATGTACAGAGAGCAAGTTTTTTTTTCATTTGATAGCCTTTTATGTCAATTGGTCAAATGGACCTTTTACATGTGGGACTTGGGCCACAGGAAGGTCTCAAAACCTGCAGAAACTAACCAAAAGCATTTGATTCAAGATACTGTACATTCAGACAAGATAAATAACTGAAGAGGTAATACAGGCTCAATTATGAGGGTAACTATAAAATGAACTGTAACATTTAAACCACATAAATGACTAACAAAAGATGGTTTAATAAAATACAACAGACTATTAATGTAGAGAGGGAAAGGCGAAGGTCTGAAGTGTGAAACATTTAAATTCTGCTGATTGCTTTATATAGGTATGTCATGAAGTTTTAAAGGATGAAAGAGAAGGAAGACAAGCTAAAAGGAAAAATATTCAAAACTACTAACGATTGCTTGGTGAAAGGATGCTAGATTTGTGACAGACAAGGAGTCTGCACATGGTGTGGCTGCTTGAATTTTATAACCTGCTGGTAGTTTTTGCAGTTTTATGGTAGACAATTGTGCTAAATTGCTTCTTCAGATCCAAGTCATAAACATCACTATACTAAGCAATCAGCTAATTAAGAAATACCAGAGCTGGCAGGTAACACAAGTCAAACAGCTACTAGGCAATCAACCCCTATATCACTAGGTGGGCTGCAAATTGGCTCACAGACAGAATACACAGTGTGAAAGTAGCTGACTCCAAGTCAGACTGCCGACCAGCCACGAGTGGAGTCCCACAGGGATTGGTACTGGGTCCTCTCCTGTTCGGCATCTACTTCTCAGAACTCCATGCCAACACGGAGGGACTCTGGCTGACCAAGTTTGTAGACAACTGCAAGTTGGGAGCCATTATTAACTTCCCAAGTAATGCAGACATCCTACAGAATGGCCTCACTGAGACCAATGACTGGTGTCAAAACCATGACCTTAAGCTTAATGGCAAAAAATGTTTTGTCATCCCCTTTGGTAAAAACTCGGTTCCAACTAATTACCACATCAATGGAAGCCCACTAAACACTGAAGGCGTTAAGACATCTGGGGACACAGGTTGACAGTAACCTCTCCTTCGACTGTGGTTAGAAATTATATCTATGTGGCATATCTCATATTACCATGGGTTTTGCATCCAGGAAGAAAGAGGTCATAGTCGCTCTCTACTCTTCCCTCATTAGACCAATAGAGTATAATGCCCCATTTGGCATGTACCTCACAAGACACCTGCAACAGCTGGAGAGGCCAAGAAGTACCTCACGAAGAGGATCCCAGGCATTAAACACATGTCCTACACGGACAGACTCAAAAGATTCCAGCTATTCAATGTCTCATATCGCCTACTTTGTAAGTCAAGCAGAGATTGGCTCTAAGCCATGTCTGACCCAGCTCTGTTAGAAATGCTACATATGAAGAAATCCCAATCCCTCCACACCACACGCTCCAGAGACCTCAACCTCATTACCACAATCAACGGAACATGCTGGAAGAACAGGTTCCTCACCCAGAGACTGCCCATGCTCTGGAATAGACTTCTCACACATGTCAAGCAGAGCACCTCACTGACCCTCTTCAAGAGAAATCTTGATAAGTGGATGGGTAATAGAAAGTTAACCCTGGGGATCACTCTAGTGGCTGTACTTGATAGAGGCACTGGAAACTAACATCGGGTGGCATGATGCCAGGGCACTTTTATTTATTTTATTTAACATTTGTTGACCGAGAAAGTCCGACTAGGTTCCACAGATCCTGTTTTCAGCGGAGGCCTGGGGAGAAATGCTCCAGAAGCATGTCTTTAGAATGTGGGAGGAAACCGGAGTACCCAGAGGAAACCCACGAGAATGCAGGGAGAAAATGCAAAGTCCACACAGAAGGCACCCCAGCCGAGAATCGAACCAGAGTACCTCTTGCTGTGAGGCGACAGCATTAACCGCTGCACCACTGCGCCGCCCATGGGTTCTATGGGTTAGGCTTGTAAAGGCTCCAGGGCCATTAGCCTAGTACACACCGATGAACCTATGAACTGCAAAGTCTGGCAAGTCGCACAGAGGATTAAGGCTACAAACTGTTAATGAGCTACTTCCTGTGATATAGGGCTTGACTCCTCCTGTCCTCATTTGCCTAACTTTGTGAGAATGAGCAATTCACATAACTAGACAGTACTCTTGAATGGAGGCTGAAAAAGGTCCATATGGTTCAGTGCTCTGTCCTGGTTAACAAATAACTGAATGAACAAGGAAATAGATAACTATAATTTGGATGGTGTGCGGAGGTCAGGATAAGAGCAAAACATAGAGGGGGTACTAGGAGGGGGGCACAATGGAGTTATTTGTCTAGAGCTCCTTTTCACCTAAAGCCACTCACTGACTGCTAGGGGTGAGCCACAGCTGACTACAAGGCAGCAATACAGAGTATAATTTGGCAGGAAAAATGGCTACACCCGTTTCTAGTTTTTAGGAGTAACTCCTTGGTATTGGTTTCACTGCTACTTCTGAAAGTACTTAATACTGTGGAAGCCTTACTCATTATGGATGTGCACTTATTTAGAAGCTGCCTGGTTATGTACACAGCTAAGAATTTCAGTGAAAGCTGTGGCTGGCAGAAGAACACGCTGGAAAAGGTTGGTGCATTATGCTAACTTCTGAGATTGTGCAATACAAGATGGCATTAGCAGCACAAGTCAGTTAGGAAATTAACTATAAGCTAAATAAAGTTTTTAAGTACTTCATTTGCAGTCTAAAAACTTACAGAACCATTAATGTTTGAGAATTCACAACTCATTTCTGCCATTCAGTCCAGAGTCAGCGGTTTGGGTGTGTGATTATATTGACTATTAAGAACATTTACTAAATGAGTATTGGCAAATGGTTTTATCCCAAGTTATGGATTAAAACTAAAATTTTAGTGCAACAGTTAGAAGTCCACAAAATGTCCACTCTGACTCTAGATTTATATTATTATTTCAAATGCCTGTGCATGAACAGTCAATCTTCTGTGGCATGATGAACTGAGATTCTAACTGGTGCAGCTCCACTGGCATTATGATGGTTTTGGTTCCATACTACGGTGGTGGTGATGCGGTGGTGTTGTCGCCTCACAGTAAGACGTTGTCTTGTTCAATTCTCAGTTAAAGCGTCTTCTGTGTGGAGACATGCGTGAATGGGCGTACCTTCGTTGAAGGTTGTGCGTCAGGGCTGGCAACTTGGCACATAAAAATTTACTGCCAATCATTAGCGGACCGGAGTTCCACTGTGGCGACCCCTAACAGGGAAAAGCCGAAAAACCCAGGAGACAAATGGTCACCCAATTTCAGCTGTACAGGCCTCCCATCATTTTAGGAAAGGAGGATGGATCAGTGCACTATTGATGAACATACTTCCATACTAACACAAAAGTCTCTAGCTAGACTTCATCCCTCCTCCACAAAGTTCTGCTCTCAGGCTAGCTATTGTGTCTTGAAGTTTCACAAACTTTGGCTTTGCATGAAAAAAAAACTGTACTGACTAGGTACCCTCAAAATTGGTAAAGCTTTATCTTTCCTCTAAAGTGATCTCAAGTACAAGTTATAAACCTATGCTCTCAAGTCCCACCATAAATTTAATAAACCCAGCATCCATGAACATAATACAATATAACAAGCAAGAATAAATGGAAGTTTAGTAGCAGAATTTAATCTACAACATTTAATTGAAACATGAAACAAATTCATGTACGACATCATACCAGCACAGATTATGCCAAATACAGTTTAATTTTCCATCTCAAGCTGCATATTTAATATTCATAATTTGTGAACAGTTCATCAATAAAGGGCTAGTCTGATAGCCATCACCGACTTATTTCTCTACATAGAGCATACTCCTTAGTAATTGCTTCCCTACAAATACTGGAACTCTGTGCATCATGACCAGTGGCATATTTTTACTGTACAGAGGCCAATCAAGTTTTTTCTTTAAATGCAACACTGTTCAGTAAGCAGCTCCAAATGGATTCTGTTTCAGTGAATGTCCAGCTTAAGGTAATGTGAGGAATATATTCCCACTTTGAGAGGGTTGCTCCTGTACCTGTGGACAGTAGGCAAAAGAACGAAAGGGTTACCCCTACAGTGTGACATTATAATATGGGCATGCAGTTAAGGCATTTATCATTATTCAACAAATGCACTAAGGTAACTTATCCCTCCAAGCCATTTAACACTTTATCCCACCAAACACTTCTAGTTGTAGCCATCCTCTCTGGGCCTCAATAACCCCTGCACATAGCCAGGTACCAATAGGTACCTCACATATTATAAGCAGTAAGCTATGTGCAATCACTTAGTTGAGATTAAACATGGCAGGTATGACTACAATATTGCAGTAAGAAAGTGTTTATAATACTGACATGCTCATTCTACATTCAATATAGGTTCACTGAGAGGACACAGCTTGGAAATGGATGACATGGCAGTTAGGAGGAGGCTGAACATCCTCTGTATCCAGGAGACATGATGAAAGGGCAGTGCAGAAAAGCTACTTAGCTTGGGATCCACAGTGTACTACTTAAGGGGAGTAAAGACTAGAATGGTATGAGAATTGTAGTGAGATAGACTTCAAAAGACGAAGGATGTCATCAGAATTAGTGACAGATTCATGGCAATCAGACTCCAGTGTAAGAAAAAGGAACCATTCATAATCTTAACCTATACCCCCACAGAAGGGTTGTGATTGCAAGGAAGAGAATGCATTTAAGCAATAGTTGCAGGACCTATTAGATAAAACACGGCAACAGGAGATGGTTTTGATAATGGGGGACCTCAATGCACTTATCAGTATAGACAGAACAGGATAGGAAGAGTACATGGGTCCACATGGCTTGGGCAACAGGAATAAATGAGGAGAAGCCATTCTAGACTACTGTCTTGCAAATGGCTCGATGGTGGCCAGCACATGATGCAGTAAGAGAGTCATACATTCACGTCAGACCTCTCAACTGTACCAAATTCTTCTGTATTTACCTGTTTTTGAGGTCAAAATAAAGGGGGTGCCACGAATTCCCGAGTGGCCTCTAATTCCCAAATTTCATATTTTTTTTTTGGCGATTTTTTTAATTTATTTTTTTCCTGATGTCATCATGTGCAGGGATATGCACAATATCAGCTTCATGAACAGACTGGTGGAATTCAGCTGAGGGCTCAAGGGGGTGTGTACTTTACTCTGAGTCTGTGTGTGTTATCTTTTCCTGTACAGCAACATGGTTGCAGCAGCAATGCATCAGAGAGTCAACGAATGGAGCTGTGGAGGACTGGACAACTGAGAGCAGCTGCAGACTGTATTATTTTTTATTTTAAATAAATTAGAGCAAGGCAAGCTTTTCGATACAAAGTACGGCAGTTGTTGGACTGGTGGTCTCTTCTGCAGAGAAGAAATTATGAGAAAATTTAACATGACCAGTTCTCCCTCCGGCTCATCCAGGTAAAAGAAAAAAAAACAAATGACAATGCGTCTAGCTAGTTGTGTGTGTGTACTGTGTAGTTATTACAAACTTTTGAAATAGGTTTTT